>NC_063150.1:26974552-27277582 GCF_020921035.1 Rhodamnia argentea | reverse complement strand
GCTTGAGCATTTCCTTTTTATGTTGGTTACTAAATCCGGTATACTAGGGTATGTAAATAAAATTTCTGGTCGTACCAGTGACCTCTTGTTGCTTGATGATGGTCAAGATTGGCAGTTTTCTAAATGCTACAAGATGAAGTTTATGGATTTATTGAAGTCAGTGTTGACCAATCTTAAATTCCAATTGAATCGGCAATAGTATCACTGTGACATACTAGATGCCTCATGTAACATGACTATATAGATGTAGTGGATTAGTTTTTCTTACATTCTTTTCCATGTAAGGATTGGATATTTGGATGTTTAGGTCTGAACTCTGAAGTTCCTCTTCTGTTAAAAGAAGCTGACTCCGTAAATTCTTTCCAGGGAAAGCATGTATAAAGAAGGTGCTGCTTAGTAACTGCCTTCAAGAACTTATGGAATTGCACCAGGTAGATATAAATGTAGAGTTTCTTGCCACTTTTCAAATGTTCTCATAAAACAGTTTTAAGTTGTAGTAGACTTCAATCCTCCTGTTTTTTCCTGTTTCCCCAGGGCTGCAGACTATTTACTCACCTTTTTTTTGGGAATTCCTATTCCTGATGATAAGAAGGCTTTATCACTTGCACATCCTTTTGCTGTCACCTAGTTCTCATTTTAAGTTGGAGAAGTTCTTTTGTACTTGCTTAACCTGACTCGAGCAAATGCCAGTTTGGTACGCCACCTGGTACAGCTCTGAGAAGGAAACTTGCTGAAAAGTCATCCAGAAGCGTCTTATTGGCTGAATTTTAGTAGGTGTCTGAATTCTGTTGACAAGATTTTGTCCCGCACACATTTGGTTCTTCTAACAATTCGTTAGTAGGGAGACTTTATTTTGATGATAGCTGTTGGTGGATGCCCGTTCATTTCCTCTTGTAGACTGGGTAGAAGGAGCTTAACGTATACACCCGTTGGTTTATACTGTTTCGCATTATATTGCAATTCTTGGTTTGGAATCTTTTAGAGGCCTTGTCAATTGAATCTTCTCGTATGCCATTACCTGTAATTGATCTCTTTTAGAAAGCTAATCACCCCCCAGGTGCACTTTGAATTATTTGTATTAGCTGTTAAATGTTAGTGAGAGGCTGCTCAGCTTTAATCGTCAATGCTTTAGGGGAAGGTATTGGGAGGCTGGGGATCGGATAAGTGTTGTGTCTAGCATCAGAGGATATCGGTCAAGAATCTCTTCTCAATGTGTAGTGAAATCCATTTGCTAGCAGAATAGAAATAAACACTTGCATGAGCTAGTTAAGAAAGGAAATTTTTAAAGCTTAAACTAATCAATAAGTCAATCACTTATTTTACAGTTAAAGGTTAATTTATTGATATTGAAGATTTGTATTGATGCTTAGGCATTTTATTTTCCTAATTTTGCATCAGGAAAGTGAGGAAGAAGTTACTGACACTGAACAAGCTGAAAATTGGTTCTCATTGACGTCTGCACAGCGCATATGTGGTGAGTGCTTTGAATTTCTCTATAATTGTTATCCCTCTATCTCCATGTAGTTGATATCATCATCACATTTGATTTTTCATTTTTTCCTAGATATGTTCTTGGCACTTGACAAAGATATGAATGGAACGTTGAGCAAGCAGGAGCTCAAGGAATATGCAGATGGTTCACTAACAGAGATCTTCATCGAAAGAGGTAGGGAACAAAGTTGCTTTCCCCGTGCTACTTGCAAAATTCTGAAAATCTCAACTTCCACTTCCAGTTTATCCGCTGGCTTCATTTAATTTGTTTTCTTAATGTTTCCTTTTAGTATTCGATGAGCATGTACGTCGTGCGAAAAGTGGTGGAGGGAATTCTAGGGAGATGGACTTTGAGAGTTTTCTCGACTTTGTTCTGGCACTGGAAAACAAGGACACTCCTGAAGGATTAATATATCTGTTTCGGTGTCTTGATCTCCATGGAAGAGGATTTCTCACAACGGCTGATATTCACTCTCTGTTCAGGTCAATATTTACTTCAACTTTCATAATATTGCTTTTGATTGCTTCCATGTCCTAAACCAGTTTCCTCTTAGTATTTAGCTTCTTAAACTTCATTTAAAGCATTATATGTGGTGATAAATGTGTGTTGATTTCCATCTTCTTTTCGTCTATGTCATATTGTTACTTAAGACTATATTCTTTATGCCCAATGCTCCGAATTGGCAAAATTATCTAGTTACTTTCAAAGTCTGCTTTGACAGTGTGAAAGAGTCTGAAGACATACCTTTTTATAGTGTCATATCTGAGCATCCTAATAAAGTGGATTTGCAAAATGGAAGAAAAGAGGGGAAACATCTGTATGTGGAGATGTTACCTGATACAGTCTTCCTATAGAAAAAGTTCTGCAGTTTCCTGCTTGCATAACTCAAGGAAGTTGTGCAAGTCTCAAAGTTGCAGGGACATGATTATTGAATGTAAACTCTTGAGTGCCGAAATCCTTTGATTTACAGACTGTAAGGCTTGTTTTTGCAGTGGGGGGTGTAGAGGTAGAGAGGGTCATAAGAGTTGTAAAATATGTTTAATGCCATGGGATGAGAAGAGTGCTGGACCAATTTTTCATCTATGGTTGGGCAAACTACTGCGTGATTTGAAATCCTCCTTTTTATTTTGAGTTCTGTTAAACTTATGCTCTCTCTCTCTCTCTCTCTCTCTCTCTCTCATGCTTAATTATTTCTCAACGGACAGGGATGTGCATCAGAAATGGATTGAGGGTGGGAACTATGAACTGTGCATCGACGATGTGAGGGATGAAATCTGGGATATGGTTAAACCTGCTGACCCGCTGAGTATCACATTGGCTGATCTTCTGGCCTGCAAGCAAGGTGGGACAGTAGCCAGTATGCTCATCGATGTGCGTGGTTTCTGGGCCCATGATAACAGGGAGAACCTATTGCAAGAAGAGGAAGAACCTGAAGAAGAATGACCAAGCATGTCCCCCCATTGTTGGAGTGGTCCCTAATGCTAACCCCAGTCTGATGTCTGAACTAAACTATCGGTTGTGATTTCTAGTTTGCCTTGACCCTGACTGTGTATTGCTGCTTTGGCATGTGTAGTTATTGTGTAGGTTAGATCTTTTGTAACTGGCTTCTTGATTTCATGTTTCTTTGGATAATTCGGTGTAATTATCAAAAGAAGAGAAGTGTAGTATTCCATTCTGGATGTAGCCTCCTTTTGAAAGCATTGTCGATAGCCATCTCTTCCTTGTCCCAAACTTAATTGGAAAAGGGCAGAGAAGGCCGATCAGTGCAATCGATTGAATCTGAACATTTCCGCAAACTTTTCTTAGTTGCCATAGTTCTTGCTGGTCCGACATGGAATTCTTTCTATGCTACCGTGAGTCGATTTGTTTTGTGGACTAGATTCTCCTTGAACATGTATAAAATTTATTGATATTTGTAGTGATGTTGCTATTGGTGGTAAAAGTCACGTTATTAATCAAGAATGCATCGAAATGAATTGATAAGTGCAGAAAATTTAAAGTTAACAAATGGTAAAATTGCTTGGGTGGCCGGTATCAGCAGTCTGCCTGTCGATACTGTGTTATCCTGAAGATAACCATGGGGATTACAAGATTAAAAGTTGTATAGTCTGGTATTTGCTAAGCAAGTTCTTGCATTTGGTCGAATGTACTGAGATATGGAAATGGATGATTCGGCCAGACAACATCACCCAAGCTGATGTGATAACAAGCGTTCGCCGTCACAATTTTTTTCAGGTGCTTCTTGTTATTCCCTACATAAGTCCTACATAGCCATTTACCCTGTGGGGTTGCAATTTAGTTAGGTGATGTTTTGGGATACAATTTTTGGGCACCAAAGCCAAATGTACCTTCCTCATCAAGCAAAAGGGAGGATATGCACATCAAGACTAGAAAGATAGATTTGATTCAACGTCACAAATGATCACTGTATTGACAAGACAATTTCCAAAGGTCATAGAGCAGTGACCTTATTGGTCAGGTGAGTCTGGGAAAACTAGTGACTATTTCAGGGGCCACTTAGCAAGGGTGAAAGCAAAGGCACTTGGGAATATCCTTACCGCAAATCCCCCAAGGCCTCTGTAATTCTCCAAGGAGCTTTTGGCAGAAGGCATTGCACGCTTGGTTCTCACACTTGGGGAAATCGTAGTCCTTCCCACACAAACGTCCTGTATATTTCCCTAATGCCACATTGCCTAAAAGTGAAAATGACACAGGAAAAGCAACAAAGTTAGGCTTCTTCCTTATAAGAAAACTAAAAAATAAGACCTTATCAATGCCAACTTATAGTTCTGATCATGAAGAGCATGAGAAATTAGAAGCATACAGCAGAATAGAGCTAGCACAAGGATTGCAGCAACTTGGAAGTTCTTCATCTTCTTTTGTTTCTATTTTTCTCTTGGTTGTTCTTTCCTACCCTTGGAATTTTTCTGACTTGTGTATGAGTACGAGGGAGGAATTAGGTGAGCAGCTTATTTATATGCTGAAGAAATAGATGTTATACCGAAATTTCGGAAGCATGCCACATTTTATAAATGAAGAGGATTAACTCTTGTAATATCAGTGCTAACATAACAGTCACCGGGAAGTAACGGTGGCATGTGGGCCGCGAGTTGTAATGGAGAGAAAAGGGATACTACCCATTATGGACTGCACTCGCGTCATTTGCATGATACACATTGCAACAAATTTTGCACTTGAAATTTGGAAATTTTCAACTTATGGTTGACTTGCTTCTCCACACGTCATTGTCAATTTGTGACGCGAGTGCTTTCGACACATAAAATATGTACGTGAAGCTAAGCTATCGCATATTGTCCAACAAAAATTAGGACTTTATACACAATTTCGTATATAAAAACGCAACAGAAAATAAAAACACTTTGTCATTAAGAATTGACTGGGTAATTGCCCTTTTCTCTGAATACAACTTGTGGCCCACGTGCCACCATTACTTGCAAAAATAACAGTGACCGACAGTTACGGGAAAAAATATCCAAAAAGTCATAAATCTATTGTATTTATGTTAATTTCGTCATAAATCTTTTTTTAGTGTCAATTCAATCCCAAATCTTTTACATTGATGCCAATTCCATTCTAAACATTTTTATTAGTACCAATTAAATCATAAACCTTTTGTATCAGTGCCAATTTAATCCTAAGATTTTTTTTGTATTTGTACAAATTGAGTCAATCGAGTCAATTTTAACCCGAAATTGTTAATGTGGATCTCGATTATCCTATGTGGCATGGCCGGCGTTAACGTGGACATTTTTTAATACTATTTTAATTATTTTTAATTTTTTTACAAAATAATATAAAAATATAAAAAATATAAAAAATATAAAAAATATCTATGTCTGCGCCGGCCATTACACGTAGGACAACCAACATCCATGTTAGCTATTTCCGATCAAAATTGACAGAATTGACTCAATTGGTATAAATGCAAAAAGTTTAGGACTGAATTGACACTAATCCAAAAAATGTTTAGAACTCAATTGATACTAGTAAAAGGTTTAGGACTCAATTGGCACAATTGTAAAAAATTTAGGACTCAATTGACACCGAAAAAAGGTTTATGACTAAATTGGTACCAATACAATAGGTTTAGGACTTTTTGGACACTTTTCCCGACTGTTACTTAAGTGTTTTCCTTGGAGATTTCTGTTTGGAATGCTTTCATGGTTTACCATGGCATTAAGTTCTTTTAAGTTCAGGAAGTACATTTATGTCTGTGGTTGACTAAAATTTTAACACCCCTCCCAACACATAAATGACTTTCCTACTCCTCAAACAACATTTAAGTGTTACAAATTCTCTATTGAATGAGGCACTGCTTTATCAATCAATGTTGATATCAACATGATAATTATCAAAGATACTAAAATCAACAAATTGACCGATCTTATAATATATAAGGATTTTTTTCATTTACCATTTTCATTATTGTACTGTTTTACTTATGCAGTGTAACACTTTGTAATACCTTTATATAGGGGAAGTCATCTCCATAATGATAGCATTGAGATCAAGAATCAAAAACTTTTGTTCTACATGTCAGATCAGCATCTTCATGCTAAAATTGACCGAAATGATTGTATTGGAAAATCCCTCAAAGGTTTAAGACTACACTGGCTAACTACACCGGCAAAATTGAAAAATTTAGGACTGAATTGACATCTATATAATAGGCTTAGAACTAATTGGGTAATTTACGACTAATTAGGGGAGCAGTTGATAGCACCATGGACTTGCCTAATCCGCAGTTTGTTTGCCACCTGACTAAGAGATCTGTCTCTATTCCCACAAACCTGTGTCGACAAAAGCTGCTACCACGTTGCAATTGGTCCGAATTTAATCGGCTAATTATAGATGGATAGAACTGATGGAAGTTGTAAGAATCTGGCAGCTTTATCCAACCGACTTGAATTTTCCTACCTCGCATGGCTCGTTGTTCAGTTCTTGTGGTTTCTTCTCATGTTAACCAAAAGCAAAAGAGATTAATGGCACGATTTTTAAACTTGAATTTTGATTAATAATAAGAAAGAACCCGCTTGTTTTAGTTTTATTTCTTCTATCATCCACAGGTTGGTTTGCGTGCACAACGAGATCAAGTCAAGTTCTCTTCCATCCTTAGTCCAAGGGCGATGATTGCTCGAAATGTCCGATTTGTAAGAAGTCGAGCACAATCAACATGGCATCCCGGACATTTTCCAACTTGTGTGTAGTCAGTTCATCAATTAACTTCGTCATTATCATCTGCCCGTGCTATATTGTCCATCCACCTCCTGTGCCTATATGGCTCGTCCCGGAGAGAGATGACGCTCCGATCGCAACAAAATCATGTGGTATTTCGAGATATAACTCTTCCTTACATAATTCAGTTCGAGATTAGTGATATTTTAGAGAGAGAGAGAGAGAGAGAGAGAGAGAGAGAGAGAGATGTCACAAATGATCAACTTTATTGAAGACAGGCTACTCAGAAAAGCCAGGGAAGGAGCATCTTAATTAGCAAGGTTGAAAGCAAATGCACTTGGGTAGATCCTTGCTACAAATCCCCCAGACACCCTCTATGGCTCCAATCTTATTAATACAGAAGGTGGTGCAAGCTTCATCCTGGCAGTTGGGAAAATCATAATCCTTGGCACAAACATGACCAGTATACTTCCCCACTACCACCTCGCCTTCATGCCCGCCCACCCAAAAAAAGAAAATAATAATAATTGAATAAAAAAGTTAGATTTATGCATAATACATATACAAAAAGATATAAATAAATAATTAGAAAACTACGTCTCTGGCAAACGAAACTTACTTGTCGCTAAGAACAGAACGAGCACAAGGATTGCTGCCCCTTGGAAGTTCCTCATCCTTCCTTTTGTCTTTCTTTTTATATTCAGAGTTTCAAATGTTGTGGGTGTGAGATAGGAATTTGGGTGAGAATGGTGTCATTTTTGTATACTCAAGGAGTGGAGAGATGTACAACCAAGTATGGAAAAGATGCAATATCCGCTGTATTGGGAAGGAAATTCAATGCAGGATTACCTTCCCCTTCTCTATGTTCTCGCATTGAATGAAAGTCACCCTTCACGGATTCTCTGTTTAGCACTCTAATGAAAAGGTTTATTTTGTGTTACTTAGCATATCAGGAAGGTTCACATCGTTTTGTGCTACTTTTTCCTAATTTTTCAGTAATAAACCAATTCAAGCAGAGATTTCCTTATTTCCTGCAAGGGAAAATGACATAAATGATCTGTGAACTTTGGCACGATATGCAATGTTGTCCCTAAAATTTTAATTTGTTCAATATGGTCTTTGAATTTTAACCCAATGTGCAATGTGGTCCATGAACTTTTAATTTGTTCAATGTAGCTCCTGAACTTTTAGTACATGTTCAATTCAGTCCCTCAACTATATGTGTGACATCCCGAATTTTCATAGTTAGAAAGTAAAATAAACCCTATAGATACATCCTTTGAGAAATTCTTCAAGGAAGCTATTTTGAAATTTTACAGGAGTTACTTCGATGTTTCATAAGGGAACGATTGATTGATTTGTTTAGGGAATTTTTGGGAAATACTATTAGAAAGATATAATAGGAGGACGTAGCTTATGAATTGATAATTGTAAATCAAATAAATCAATGTTAAGCTAAATTGAACTAATAGTAAGTTAAATTTCTAAAGAATAAGAATGGGGTCAATGCTAGGTCAATGATAAATTAATTTTCTAAAGAAAAGGATGAAGTCAATGTTAAGTCACTACCAATAAGTCAATTTTCTAAATGATAAGATCAATGCTATTTTCATGCATTAAATAAGGTTCATTAATTAAGCATATAACTGGACCAATCGAATAACAATAAGTGGCTATTCTAGGAATCTAGGGTAGTAGCCTAAACAAATGGATTAATAGGAAGCGAGCTCATTAATGAAACTTGAAAAATAAGTTAGAAAAGTCAAATACCATAAATGTGTCCATATTATGAGAGAAACTTGATGAGCAAGTTGCTAATAAAGAAAAATGAAAAAGAAGTAGAAAATAATAAATACATTCCTAATTACCATGAATGAAAATACATTAACAAGATTAGTAAAGTTAATATGCTCTCCAATATAGTAAAATGAAATGTCATTAATAATCGATTTGAAATGCTTTCTTAGAAACTTATATAAAGAGACAAAGGTCGACCAACACGAGGACGGAGTACATCACGTCAACCGGCTCGGCGAACCGCCCGCCCACGCCACCATGAGGGATGGCATGAGCTCGGATGGCGCCCTATGGACGGCACCGACGGCCTTTGTCCCTTGACGGAGGTCGATCGTATTCTGAACTCGCTAATTGTCTTTAATTAGTAAGGTTAATTTAGAGATACTTAGCTTGATCTAATTAATAAACTAGTTAATTAAGATTGTAATCAATATGATTAAAGTTTCTTGAACATTTGGACCAATGGAAAATTGCCAAGAACCTATCCTAGGATCAAGATAACAAGTGGAGCAATAGAGAATGATAAGAGGCTAGAGACAAAGCTATTTGGTTAGGATTGTTAGGTGGCTTCTTATTAGAATGATAAGTGGCCATTAATAAATAGGTTTTGAATTCAAGAAGCTTCTTCATTCAGATGTTTGGTTTTTTAGGGAAAAATCTCACTATTAAACTTGAGAAATTTTTAGAGCAAAGTCATGAGGTTGTTCACTATATATAGGGGTGGTTCCTCTCTTGAAAAAGACTAGCCAAACTCTCGCTACTTACCCCCTCCTTAGCCGACCACCTCTCCCTCTCTTCCTCTCCTCTTGCTACGCCAAGCTCCACCGCCACACTGCCTCATCGCTGCATGCTGGCCGCCTCACACTTGCGCTGCCTCACCACCTCAAGCCGCTCGTCCGCCATGCACGCACTCCCACCGCCACCTCAACTATCCACCGTAGTCGCCACCGAACTCACCATTCACTTGTCGTCATTGTCGCTCCACCGCCTTTCCCTCGTTCTCATTTAATTTTATTAAAGAGGTAAACTAAAGAGGTAAATGAGATTTCTAAATGTAATACAATAATATCCGCTTATTACTTGATTTAGTGTTGCATTTTTGTATGATTGCATGCGTTCATGAATTTCATGGTATTAACGACAAGTTTTTAGTTAAAATTGCATGGAAAGGGGTTCGAGGACGCTGAGCGAGGAACAATCGAAGATGGATTAGGAGTTGCCAAGGCCAAACGGGCCGGCAAAAGACCCATCCCAGACCAAGTCATGTCTAGAACCGGTCCCACCCGGCCCGAACAGAACCGGCTCGATTTTGCTTGGGGAACCGGGTCGGTCTGGAATGGTTCCAGACTAGACCGATTTGGTTCAACCCGGCTGGGTGCAAAACGGGGCTGATTAGCCTAGTCTTTGGTGGTTCAAGAGGTTGATTCAGTTTTGAGCCTCGTCGAAATGTTTTTTCGGATTGGAAACGATTCAATTAAACTCTCGTCCCGCTTCGTTCCGACGTTTTGCACATTGGATAACATGAAAAGATAATATTGATGCATGCGTGTGCAAGTTTGTGGATGGCATTAAAAGACATCTACATGCTTCCGTTAGCTCGAGAAGCTACGGGGTAAGGGCTCGAAGATAAACGACGTGAATTTAAAGTGGCCATTGTTCGCTACAACGGAATTGATTACTATCATCAGCCAAAAGTTTACTTTAGGCGATGGCGTAGATGTCGTTTATCAAGTAATTGAATTACATTTGCCGTCGTACACATGTAGTGATGATGTTCCGCGCTACCAGAAGTCTCGATATAACCTCGAGAACAACAATGCCCAAAAAGTAAAAAGAAAAAGTATATGCATTGTTGCATTTTAATGCTTGGATGAAAATGATTCGATTGATGATGCATGACATGTCCTTGAAATGAATTTCAAGGTAGTTACATGCTAAAAGTTTTTTTTTTACATCATTGGATTGGGTATTATTCTAATATTCCTATCTTAGGCCTAGAAATTTCATTTACTAGGCTATCTGCTCAGCCCAATATTTTTCAGGAAAGAAAATGGAGTTTCCACGAGGTCCACTGTTTGGGTACCCTGCTCGTATGACCCACCTCCGCCAAACTATAATTGAAGTAGAAATTGATACTTCTGTATCATTGCAACCGTATGGATCGATGTGGGATTGGCACATAAAATACCTGTTGAGTTCGTCTCATGGCATGAACAAATGCGAGAGGGCATGATGAGAGGACCACTGCGAAATCTTAATATCCATGGCCCATCAGGACCTCAAGGTAGAGCAATGTCTTGAAACGGATGTTGCTGAAGAAGTAGGGCCATCCTGTCCTCCGATGAGTAGATGGTCTAGCGGATTAGTGAGATGAGTGAATGATTGGATAGCCTCCAACAATTTTTGGTGTATAAGATAAGTTGGGAGGTGAAGTGTTGTGGGTATACTAGGATGAGTGATATGCGTAGCTTTCCTAAATTTTGGGTTGTAAAATAGAATAGGAAAGTTAGGCTTAATATGAGGAGTATTAGGCGATGTACAAATGGTATGGGATGCCCACCATATATAATATTAAGAAGGTTTGTAAATGTCTTGGAAGCTGCTATGTCTGCTATTTACATGGGGTAGTAAATCCTATACATTTAAGAATAAAGGTTGACAGAAAATAAGGAAATATACTAGAATTAAATTTAGTATCTTATAGTTGAGAAGTCGATGGAACTAACACCTAGGGGTCTTTAGGCAACTCTATGACAGAGAGAGACCATTGGTAATTCAATTAGCAAATTAGATGTCTAAGATAAAGAATAACGGGGCCGGTCCTGAGGTTGTCACAAACACAATTGTTAGATCAATGGAAAGATAAGAGAGAATAGAGAAAACAATACACGAGGATTTAGGTGGTTCGATCCGAGTTGGTATATACCCCACTTCATAATGAGAGGAGGTGATGACCCAGATATGACCAATGGTGATTTGCAGGCTTGAATCGAAAGCTTTCTCACACTCAACTCCCAAATTACACCCTTTTCACCTAATATTTTAGTCAATCTTTTAAGAGTTTTAATTACAACCCTCTCAGAGAGAAACCCTAAAACTATCCTCAAGAGGCCCTGCTTGTGTAATACTAATGCAATGTCACAAACTAGGTCAAGAACAGACTTGAATCTTGTGTTTTCGAGGGTTTGCGGTGTCACTTGGCGCTAGCTTCATGCCCAATGCACTTGGTCCGGATGCCCGCCAAAGCTGGCCAAGCGACCTGCGCATTGTGGGCGACCATAGTCTAACTATGGCTATGCACAATTTATTCTTGCAAACTCATTTTTGAACCCATGCTTGTCTTCCGCGTCAGCCTAGCTTGAATCGTTGGCCAAAACTCAAGACATTCTCAAAATGGTCAAACTATTGAGATCGAATGTTCTAATTTATCGATCCTAATGAGTTGGGTTGAGTGAAAATCTTGATCCCAATGCAACATATTCAATGTGGCTATTGGTAAGTTGAATGGTAATATATCATATCTTGTTGAAAAAGAAGAAGGGATTATTGGAGACTTCTCGGTAGGCAAAACTCGATATTAAGTGGAAAAAAGAAGAAGAATTCTTAGAAAAAGAAACTTCTCTGGATATAGTTTCCTTGAGCTTTTATACCAAAGACAAATAATGAGATTTCGTATTTTCAAAATCCGGATTTATGCAACTTATTTAACCTAAGACATTTTATTAGACGTTTTGGCAAGCGTGCAAGCACAACATAGGATATAACTGTAGTCTACTTGCAACTTGAATATAGGATAAAACTTAGAATACAACATAGAAGGTGTGAAGTATATGCTTTACAGTTATGTTTTATCATCGGTATGGATGTGAAGAATATGTTGCATTACAATGAAGCTATCATGCACTATTGCATATATCATACTTCATATGATAGTTGTTAGTTCTAGCATTATCACCTAAAAGGGGTAAATAGGTAATTTCAAAAGATTTTAGAAATCAATGTGGAAATTCAAACGGATAAGATTAGAGCTTCATTCAGAAGATGATTGATAAACAAGATTGAAGGTGTCCTCAAATACATCAGCGTGCGCAATATCGCTATCACGTAATAATAGAGAGTCGAAAGGATAGAGAAATTGCATAGAGAGTTTATAATGGTTCGGCTTTGGTCAGGCCTACGTTCATCTCTTTATGCTGATAGCTAATTAGCTGGATTCCACTAGTAAATAGCTCAAAGGTTACAACTCGGTGATAGCTCTTGAGTCGAAAGACTTCTGGCCTAACACTCGAATGTTTCTTCTCTAAGTATTACAATGTTTGGATCAAAGATATATAAAGAATGTAAGATTGTCTTGATCTTGAAATTTAGAATTCTGTTCTCTTGCTCGTTCTTACTCTTCGACTTGAGATGTCCTTTTATACTCTTCCATCTTCAACTACCCATTACAAGGCATCTAAGGATCACTCCCCAAACTTCCCCGTTTGGACGAGACTATATCAAAAAGATCTCGTAGCCATTGAGGTCGACAATGGAAAGAATTCTCTATTAGATCAAATTGCCCATACAATCGTGATCTTAGGGTTCCATAGATAGAGTTCTTCATTAGATGAGTCATCCTCGCTTTCTCTAATCCATGTCCATGATTGATCTTCAAGTTTGAGAATCTACAAGAATGATCTAGCTTGATTTGGTAGCCATTGTGATGATGTAATATTCCAATTAAATCATCTTATTGATATCTATTGATACTTTGGTCGTTGCACATGAAATACTCTCTCGGACCTTGAGTTTCATTCCAACATCCGAGCGCTCCGCTCAATATCCGAGCTCTATACAAGCATTTGAGTCCCTCGAACATCGTCTTAGCCTTTTCTCACAAATTCAATCCTGTGTAGCTTACACCTTTGGACAATCTGCAAAACAAGTATTCCATTGCATTAACTTAGATACAAAAGATCATAGATTGTTTTGTTAATCTTCAAAATCAATTAGGGTTTTTCTCAACAATACTTTTACGGATGAAGATATCGTATAGTTTGTGGAAGGCGACAATGGGTTCTATACAAAAAATTCTAATAATTGGGGCTCTGTTTGTTTGGAGGAGAATGAATAATTTCAAAAATATCTCGTAAATCTCTCGCAAAAATGAAAAAGAAAATCATCATCAACGAAATATTGAGACAAGAATAAAAATATTTTTCATTGGCTAATATTGTCAAGCAATATATGATCTTATTAATAGTACATGTTAGGTGATTTTCTTTCAGGTAATTAAACAGGAAAAATTTCAAATAAGAATCCAAAGTGCTTTTATTTTCTTAAATAAGGGTCCGAAATGGAAGTTGTTACAAATAAGTACACGAAAAGCCCTCATTTTCTTAAATAATGGTCCGAAGTGGACCTTATTTTGAATAAAGGCCTGAAGTAGCCATGTCAATCTCAAAAAAGGCTTGACCTCACTGGCCAATCAAGGGAATTTTCATCATTTTTAATTTTTTAATTTTTTCCTTTTTCTATTTTTTATTCTAAAAAAAGTCTAAACTTAATAAGAAATCAAAAAAAGAGAAAATAAAAAAACCAGACAGGAGGGCTAAGACGTCCACCTGGGACCACCAACCAGAGGTGAGGGCATGCAAGCCCTTGCCAAAAATAGGAGAACCAAAAATGACTGGAACGCCACCGCGTCAATGATTTCCGGCCAAACTTGGTCGAAAGGACTACATGGGAAAATCGTGGTTTAAGATCGAATTGACCAAATTGAAAATTTGTAAGTCTGAATTAGCCATCATAGAATAAATTGAGGATTTTTTGGATAACTTTTTCATTTTATTTTAATCTGATGTTGTGTGGTGGTGTGTCTGATCAAAAGTTTTACCTATAATAGCCTGTAAATAGGCAATGTGGAGTCCAATAAGGATTATTCTAACCGCATATCAATTTTTGAACATGGAAATGCAGTTGCTTTTGCTTTATGTTCTTCAATTTCTTGCACCTTTCCTGCATTGAATATTGAATGCAGCCAAAACCAAACTTCTCGAGATCTGTTGCCATCAACTTCTTGAAACCTAGAATTGAATGTTCGAATCGTTTTAGACCTAAAACATCAAGAACCAAGATCAATTCAAGTTCCCTTGGATCTGTTTAATTTAACGCAGAGCAAGGATTGCAATTGCACAAAATTTCCGGTGCGCTGATGTCAAGCGACCGCTAACATAGCGTTCCGGGCATTTTCCAACTCTCATAAATTCAGCACAATCAGTTTATAGATTTACTTCATCAATACCATGAGGATCGGCCTCTCGTCCCATTGTCAATCTATGCCTTATGCCCCGATGGCTCGTCCTGGGGAGAGATGAAGATCCGATTGCAATAAAATTACGTGCTATTTCGAGATAAACTGTTGCGGACATAATTCAGATCGAGATTAGTGATACTTGGAGTGAGAGAAAAAAAATTCACAGAATGATCTCTTTATTGAAGGAGGGAGGGAGCATTTTCACTTAGCAAGGTTGAAAGCAAACGTCCGAGGATTTATCGTCACTACAAATCCCCCCAACCCCATCTTTGGCTCCAATCTTCTTAATGCAAAAGGCGGTGCGCGCCTCATCCTGGCAGTTGGGAAAAGCATTGTTCTCCCCCACAATCGCCTAAATAGACTGGTACCGGTACACGACACGATACAACACTAAATGCTGGCACATCATTTCTTAAAAATAGAGAATTCTAACACGTCGGGCGAGTGCCCAAACTAATATGAAATCACACATTAACCCAACAAGGTCTATCCTTTTTTAAGCTTAAAATGACTCATTATGACACGACAATTAGACAAAATAGCACGAAAAAATGTTATATGCAATAACCAATATGTTATATAAGAGAATCAATATGAATTAATTTTCAAATAATTCGAAATGTATGATGAAATTTAACAAAGTAACTAAGTAATTATTTGACTTAAGTGACAAAAATTGGGAAGAGAAATTATTTTCGGTAACAAAAATTTTGTGCAGTTACCAAACGCGTTTCTATTCTAGGAATAGAAATTTTGTGCGATTACCAAACATGTTCCGATTCTCTAAAACTTATCTAGGGAACAGAATCCCAAAAAAACAATCTTAATCAGAATCACTTTTTCGAATTAAAATCGTTGCTGTGCAAGCCCTTAATTGCCGCTAAAAACAGAATGAGCACAAGGGTTGCAGCAACTTGGAAGTTCTTCATCCTTGTTTTGTTTTTTTTTTTTTTTTTTTGGGAGTTCAGAATTCTTTGGTGTGTGTGAGATAGGAACAGGGGGTGAATGGTGTTATTTATATATGCTGAAGGAATAGAGAGATATACGATACAGATTCTTTTGTGCATTGGGCAGGAAATTCAATTGCGATTTACCTGCCTCAATTTTGTGATATGCGCATCTTCTTATTTGGGGTATATAACGTCAATTCATTTAAGTTGGTGGCCATGCGGCTTGACCAAAGTTCAATCGGTTAATGTTGGTCTTTTTGCTGATTCTTGGTAATAAACCATTTCAAGATAAAAAAGAATCAGAAGTCTAGGAATACATGCTTGGACACTGAAAAAAACATTCGAGCACCCCTTTTGGGGCGGCATTAACTGAGACGGATCGCGTGAGCTTGTTAGAGATCGCTTCATTATCTAGAAAAACCGCCTGCTCGGCGCGCATCTGCTTATCTGACAGTACAGTGCATTTGGTCATCCGATTACTCTTTGATACGAAGTAAATCCCCGATCTGCTTCAAGTACCAACGGCTTGATTTCACGGTATTTATCGTCGAATACAACTAAAATTTGATTCTTGCTGACTGCCGCGTGCATATGAATAATTTTACATATTCACGTAAACATTACAGTTTGTTATACTGCACTAGGATTAGCCAGATCCACGCTAATTACCTACTAGATGACTTGATTGACGATGTACCACAAGTTATTACCTAATAGGCTGCAACCGTTTGACTTGTATATACAAAAGAACGCATACATCACAGTATTTGTCTTACGTGGCGGTCCTTCGCCTGATGTTCATACTCGTTCCCCACTGCCTTCCCACGCAAGAGACTTTGCGGTCAAAGTGAGTATAGATCGGCAAGGGTCACGCCCATCTTGATACCACCGAGAACTTGTTCATTATTCTGAAGGATCCTGTGCTGTGCTAAACATGAAAAGGTTTCCTCGGGGTGGGCGCTCTATTTTCCATGGATTGCAACCTCTGCTTGAGATGGAAAACCTCAACCTGCATTGCAAGTGGAAAATGATAAAAACAAAGACACGGCATCAGTGCACCATCGAAGAAGAATTGCCATTATGGGGGCCGGAAACAGCAGTAATTGCAACCCAACATGAGTAGAAGCTAACCCACATAATGGTGAAGAGGAATTACACCATGGATTCAATCTGCTGCGACATCGCCTTTTCTCCCAGGCACTATTCGTTTCTTTATTTAAAAGCATACGAATCTCAAGCTATTGAAAGCAATTCTTCCTCCATGTATTGAAATTTCTAAAAGTGGAAAACGAGAGCCATACCTGAAGCTGGAAAGTCCTAGCTCTTTCTCCCGCAAGGACTCCTCTAGTTGAGTGCAACTCCTAAGACAAACAATTAAGATGACATCATAAGCGATATTTCACAGATGAATACATCCCCATCAATGTACAATTTATGTGCACCTTTTGCGTGTCATCCAAAACGGCCTTGAGAAAGGCTACATCATGTTCAAGCCTAACATTGTCAGAGTGGACAATATTGGATAAACTGTTTGCTTCTTCCTGAGTAAGCTCTATATCAGCCAGCTTTTCCTTCAGCATCTCCATCTCCTTCAGAGTGTCAGCCAATTTCTTCTCCATCTCCTGTTTGGACTTGAGAACAGAGGAGAAGCTTTTCTCTGTAGCTTCTTGGTTTGCTAGTGCAGCTGCCAACTGTCCTTCCAATGTACCATTTTTTCTGATAAGGGAGGCTATTTTTGTTTCATAGAACTGGTGTATGCCTGAAGTAGAGGCAGGTGCTCCAACCTTGCAATTAGTTTCTGCTAACACTAAGTCATCATTGTTGACCAGAAGGCTCTCATTCCCATTGTTGTGGGGACTATGGTCTTCATCTTCAAATGCCAACGCTGTTTCTTCCCCAATGCTTTTACATCCATTGGAGTTGGTTTGGACAGTATCAAAATGGTTTTTCATGTGCTCTGCTGCCTGAATCAAACACCAGCAGTCAGGTAATGTTGATGCATAATTCCTTAATCTTGATAAGCAGTCATCAGCAAAAGAAACATCTGCAGTCCGCATGATTAGACCTAGTTCCATTCCTTTCTGTGAGTTTTCCCACTTAAATATAAAAAATGAAAAAGAGGAAAATGATGCACAACAAACGTTCCCTGGGGATTAATGCTGGAACCCTCTTTAAAACGCTTTTATGGACCCCCATCTCTCAGTCAGTGCCATAAATACTTTGAAGACAAGACAATGGATCAGAAGCTCTCTCTATTGAGCAACATTGCTATATCCTAGCCCTTCATATATAGTGGATGCACGCATTCCAACAAAAATTATAGAGGACACCATGGAAGGCTTTCCCTTTCTTCTGCAACACAACCACTTCCATTCATCTTCCCAAGAATTAATAGATATTTAAATACGAGGAGTTGGCTGAAATAACAAAACACCACAAGCTTCTATTTTTCCAAAGTAGGGATTTATTTTCTCCTCCCTTATCCATCCTTCTCGTTTTTAAGGGTGTTCCGGGGTTCTGTTTTAGTGGAAAGGAGATGGTATGACTACACGAGGTTGGCTTGATAAATCTGGGTTTTAAATTTGTGAAAATTCTGATGTAAAGGAAAAACAACTATTAACCAAAAGATAAAGGCTTTTCATTCTATGGAAGCACACAGAAAATAGAATGTAACACTTCAACCTAAGCCATTCAGCGGTATTGAAAATGACAATTAAACTGTGAAAATATAAATCTGGGTTTTTAAATTGCGAAAATTGCGATGTAAAGGGAAAATGACAATTAACCAAAAGTCAAAGGCTTTTTGTTCTATGAAAGCACACAGCAAATAAGCAAGAATATTACACTTTCAACTTAAGCCGTCCAGCGGTATGCCACTAACCTGCAACGACGAACCTTCATCTTCAAGACGCTTAGCTAGCCTTAGAGTCCTGCTATATTTTTCTTCATTACTAAACTGTTTCCGAAGTGAGACATTGCCAGAAGATGGATTTGGATCAGTGAGTGTGGACTCCGACAATGACTTCCTGCCTGAACCATGCTGCTCAATGGTAGATGCTAGACTTTGTCGAGCAACTGAATCAACTGAATGCTGTGAAGAACCATTGCTTAGTTGAGTAACCACACCTTTAGAAGAAGATCGTCTCCCAAACAGTGGTCCAGCGGCTTTTTTGGCAACAGGTCTTCTGTCAATTGTGCTCTCATTCGTTTCCACAGCTAGTACCTCAACCTGACAGAGAAGTTCAGAAATCAAAAGAAGTCCACTGGAAAAAACATAGAAATCAGTGGAAGAATTGTCGGTTTCAAAAAGATTTAAAAATATCCTAACCTGATTTGATGGCTCTTTCTTGGTCCCCCCAAAAGCCACAAGAAAATCTTTTTCCTTGTGCTGTACAAGCACGAGGCTGAACCCCTGGAAGTTATAAAGATTGTGAATAATATCAACAGGCAATGTTAACGAAAAAAGGTAGTCCTGCCACATGCTAGATATGTACTGCAAAACAAACAGCATGCTGTGCTTGAAACTATTACATGTTGGCATGGCATTGCCAATATACAGTGATATTAGATAAGAGTTGAGAAAGAAGGAAAAAAATTCAGGTAATATCCTCCAGCGCAAATCTTGTGTGAAGAAACAGGAAAAGGAAACATATAAATCACCTTGTTGGTGGCAATGGAAGATGGTGGTGATGCAACAGCTACAGACCACTCCTCTTTTAACGCATCAAAGACGACCGTTTCTAAATGTCCTGGAGAATTTTGTTAAGGACATAGTCAATATGCAAGAAGACACAATAATTTGACAATTGGGAACACCAATGAGAACTTCAATCTTAAGTCTCTTTCTCCAATCCACTATTTAACCAAATTGATGCACGCTTGACGAATAGAAAGATATATTCAAAAAATTCCCAGTGCCACACTTCTTCAACACTGTCATAAGTCGTTTACTCATTAGAACTAAAAGGAAAAACAACAATTTTATAGAAAGTTCCTAACATGATTATGACGCTTCGAATCACAGAAGGGGTGGTTTTCAAATTCTCTCATCCTCCAGTTAATACGTTGAGAAGAAATGTGGAGTTAAAAAAGTGTTCTTTAATTTTTATTTGGCCCTAATCAGAATGGCTATAGTCTAGCTGGGGCCAAACGTATTAAATGAGTATAGTTTACGAAGTTTAAGAGTATTAGCATAGAGACAAAAAGTATCTCTAGCCAGTGATGCATACTTTTCTTCTTGCTCCCACCCCCAGCAATGTACCATTTGGTTCCACACAAAACTCCACAGCAACCAGCTCTTGGTGATGGATGGAAGCCTCGAATCTTGATTCTTGACCAAATCATCTAAACAAAAAGGTCAACCAAAAGCTGGTGAATTTAATTTCCAGTTGAAGACAAGAATGCTAATAAAGTGAGTCTGGGACAATGGTAACTTAAGAGACTGAACACACCGTTTCAAAGTTTAATGAATACATGTCATTCAATGTTTTGGATTTTGATGATCCTCCAAAGATAAAAATCTTTTTATCTTCATAGAGAGTAGCAACATGATTGGATCTTGGAGATGGCCCTGAACCCCTGCATGTGTGTGAAATCTGGGTTATGACACGAACATGACGAATAGATGTGCAGAAAAAAGAAATCCACCTACGTGCAATGTAAAGGAAGCCATGTCAATGATTTCAAATCAAACATATGTAGATCGTTTAGCTTTCTCCTTTTAGCGTCTTCACCCCCGAAGAGGATTAAAACAGAATTTGCTCTGACCACAGAATGACCACTACGAGAAACCTGCAATGCAAATTGACTTCATGAAAAAAAAAAAAAAATACCAGCATCATGGGCCTTCATTGCTATATTTGAGGCCCTTTTGACAGATCAGGGAAAAAAGGACAGAATAGACTATAAAGTCAGGTAAGTTACACAAGTAACTAATTCCATACTCAATATTACACAATTACTATACTAATCGAGGCAACGTAGGTTAAGGAGCCACTTGTGTATTGTTGGTACAATAACACCAAACACCTATGGGAAAATATTAATTTGTGCAAATACGATGCCACGCAAACAAAAGTTTATGTGATGCACTTTTTAAGTAACACTAAAACAAGTTTGTGCCAGATAAGTAAGATTTCTGATCATGTAATGTCATCTATTCTCGGATGGGAGCTTTTATCAAGGAGAACACAAAAGCTGGTGACAACCTTTAATTCCAGGATATATTTGGACACAAATGGAATGAGCAAATGCAGTGAACATAAGACAAGCATTCAGCTGTTGCTGAGGTGATCAATCAAATCACCATCATCATCCTTATCCTCATCATCAAAGTGTGCAGAATTTAATCAAAGTATTGTTCATTGGAGTAAACAGGTGTACCGGTACATCCCCTTTAGCTTCCATCAGAGACCAGCACTCCATTTCAGTGTCGAACACCCACACTGTGAAGGCCCAGTGCAGTAAATTTAGCACCAAGTGGAAAAACAAAAAAGGAATATGAGTACATCAGCGAAAGAAAGATTTTACCTGACAATCTATCAGTCCCTGGTTCAGTTTTCCCTCCAATTAGTAGCACCTTTTTCCCCCAAGAAACCTAGAAACGATAAAAAAAAAAAAAAAAAATTTCCTTAGCTCCACAGCTTCCCAGCAGATCCTTGCAAGACATTATCAAATGGTAATCCTATCTTATTGCTATGTTTTAGCTTCTGGAGGAGCCAGAAGCTGCTGAATTTTTTACTTGCTAGTATTTTTTTCCTTGCCACTATTGAATTCTCAGCCCGCATGCTTTTTCATGCCCATTTC
This sequence comes from Rhodamnia argentea, assembly GCF_020921035.1. Lineage (NCBI taxonomy): Eukaryota > Viridiplantae > Streptophyta > Magnoliopsida > Myrtales > Myrtaceae > Rhodamnia > Rhodamnia argentea. Next base: position 27,256,047 of record NC_063150.1, on the reverse strand, counting down.
AAAATACAATGGAAGATTTCTACTCAGACATCCTATCAGCGATTCTGCCCTTGTAGAACTGTTTCTTGGATATAGTCACATTATCACTTTAGTGAACTTGGCTGATTTTTCAATTTTCTATCAATTACTCTGTGGGGAAAAAGCCAAGAATAATCATGCACCTGTCTCCCATTGATTGTGTAGTAGTTCCATCACTAAAACTGTATTATTGGAGAGGGTTCAATCCTGAAATATCCTTCTATTTCCAGAAAGTTTTTTCTCCGTGCAAATCTTATTTGTAAGCTTCCAGATAACTAAATACAATTCTTAGAAGACATAAAATAATCGTATTGAACTGATTCAAATTACAAAATGCTAACTAGAAGCGTCAACAGTTTAAGTGAAAAGAAGGATTGATAGGCAGTATGAGAGCTAATCATACCAGAGAATGACCGCGACATGCAGGAATTTTTAAAGGGAGACTGCTTGGTGACAGGTAAAGTTTTGAAGAAGCCGCCGTCCATGAAATTCTGTCAAAATTAAGTACCTGAACAAGGAAAAGAGAGCCTTCATTGCTCCATTTAACAATTTGTAGATCGCAGAGATGCATAAACTAATTTCAAAGTCAACATGCAATGCTCAAGGCAATAATATCATACCTGAACATCATCTAGGAGGCCATTTCCAGATTCACCACCTACCACAATCATCTTGTTCTCAATTACTGTTGCCGCATGCTGCTTGTCAACAAAAAAGGGGAACATATAAATGGATGTTAGCTCCAGTGTTTTCACATATAAGCTTAGTCAACAAAATGCACCATAAAGCTAAGGGTAAAAGTCCGATAGATCTTACATTGAAGCGTGGTGTTGGCGTCTCCCCTGCTACTGCTAAACCCATCCAATTCTCAGAGCTTCCAGATATATAGCTACTAATCTCGGGGGCAGAGGAAGGACTCTGCAAATCATCTTCATTGGAACGATCACTGGCAGGCACGGCACCTTCATTCTGCAAATGGCAAATAAGCTCAGTTTCTTGCAGCCTTCCCTACGAATTACTATCTAAAACCAAGCTGGCATCCTCACATTTTGATTGTTTACGCGTTTTATGTGCTTCATAGGACTTCTAGTACCCTGCGTCGAGTCTGAAAGCTGCACCTTCTTGACCCTGTCACGACATGGCTACAACATTACGCAAATAACCAACACATGCAACAACTAACCATATAATCTCTCTTCCAAAATTTTCACCACGCAAATGAAGATAACCTTGTCGAACGGAATTAGCATTGTAGCTCAAACCTTCTACAGTCTACCTGACTAATTTACACGGCGCTGCATGTTTCTGCTATCAAGCGATCTAACAAATCTCTCGAATGAACTCACACCCACCGACATTCGCAAAATAACTCGAACCTTCTCACAGCGAACCACCGAAGAGATTTCTACAGTAAGCAACAACATTCAACTGCCAAAACCAGAAACGAAACAGCGACTCACAACAACCACGGAAGAACGAGAAACGGAAGCAACGTCCGAACGCGCATTACCTCCCGAGCTTCATCCTCCGGCGCGAGATTCCAAACATCTTTCTCCTCCTCCTCCTCAAGAGCTCAAACCGCGAGGACCTCTAGAACGAATCTCGACGCCGAGGCATCCACACTCCAGAAGCTCGAAACTCAAACCTGGACCAGCATTAGCACGAGGAGCGCCCCCAAAACCACTCTCTTCGAAAACTTCGTCGGCGGTGAGCTCACTCCCGTCGGAGAACGGGGCGAGCAACGGCGGGAGGAAGAAGATCAGGGCGGCGGCGAAGGAGAAGGCGAAGCAGGACTCAGCATCCGCTCAGTGCGGACGCCAATGGAGTTAGGCCACGGTGAATGGTGATGAGAGAGAGTCGAGCGGGAGGGGGTGCTCTGCTCGTGGCTATGTGAGCTGGGAGAGAGAAACAGACAGAAGACGCGCAGATTAGCACGGACCGTCCCCTCTCGTTTCCGAGCTGGGCTTTGGCGTTTTCCGCTTTTCTTCTCTCAAATTGAGTTTTAAAAACCAATAAGTTCAAACTTAAACGAGCATTCTTTTTCGAGTTCTAAGCTCTGGTTCGCTTCAGAATATTTTTTAGACTTTCGTGAAAATAAATAATTTTATAAAGTTTGTTTTTTCAAAAACAATAAATTGTATTTCTAATAAAAACAAAGAAAACGGAATTTATTTTTCCCCATCGGGAGAAAAAAAATACTTTTTTATTCATTAATTATTTGAGGAGATACAAGCGATCATTTTCAAAAAGTATTTTTCGTGAAATAAACATTTGAGAGATGATGGACATCTAAATTGAATTAACATGTCAAACAGATTGAATACCAATATAATTGCACTCGTCACGTATGAATACGCAACACATCCTTTCTTATGTTAACTTTTCATATCTCCAAATTGCATAAGCTTCATAATCATTGATAGCCAACCCTACTCTCACGACCAATATCAAGGTCGAGGCTCGCTTGACGAAGGGTCGCCTCTATTTATGGGATGAAGGTGCGGGAGACACACAGGAAGGCGATGGCTGCTGCTCCGGATCTAGCCATTGAAAGAGATGGCGACGGGTGCTCCATGTTTGGCCATGGGAGCTCCTCCGCGGCCGAGATCAAGGCCGAGCTTGTCGCCACGGCGAGCCTCGTCGGTGGGTGACGAGACGAAGCTCGGTAAGGGGGGGGCCAGCCATTAGGCGGGTAGAGAGGACAGAGGAAATCGACGAGCGAGAGACATATCGCATTCACATTTATCTCATCTCCACATGGGAATTATTTCATGTTGGTCATATCCTTATTATTATCGGTAACAATAACTAGCTTGACATTGCTTTATAAGAAAATAAAAATTAAAAGAGAGAGAGAGAGAGATGTGACCGTTGGATGAGGATGAGGACGGATCGGTACAGCACTGTGCGCTAGGAGAGGACGACGTCCTGACCAATTTGCATTAAATTCGTGCGGTTTTGGCGGGCCAGACTCGTACGCTGCTCCCTGCTGCTGCTGCCTACTTTTCGCCTCTTTTTGTCGTTTTCTCCTTTTTCATTTTTTTGGGTCAGGTTTTTATTTTTTATTTATTTAGTTAACTGTGTTTTCAATTTTTTTTATTGGGACTTGGGCCGAGTCGCTGACTCGTTGACTCAAGTGGGCCCCAGAATCTCCATCAGGATCGTTCCCCTTCCCCTCCCACGCGGCTCCAGAGACGGTGTGGTGCACGCGCGACGGATGGATCACCACTACCTATTTTGTAGGCATGGCCACGGACTGGAAACTGCTTATTTATGTTCATGAACCAGCGGTTCCGGTTCCAAGATTAGGGAGAATCGGAACCGATCCCTTAAGGGGCGGTTCCGAGCCGGTTTAGAGCCCAATTCAGATTCAAAATCGAAAATAGAACTGTCGGTTTCGGTTTCGATTTATGAATTTAAAAATTAAATTGTAATGAATTTGTAATAAAATTGTGATCAAATTATTAAATTATGAAATAATTGAAATCAAATTGGGGGGAAAAATGAGAGAGGAGGGGCTTGAACTTAATGAATTATCATTAAGCGCATACAAGAATCAAAGTTCGTGTAGTTCTTTTACCTTTGTAATCTCATACTTACCTCATCCTCAATCGTTACTACCCATTCCGGTACCAGTGGCGTTGATATCTCCGTCATCAAAGAATTCGGCTTCATTATTGTGATCTATCTCTTGTTGTCTATATTAAGCATTTATCTAATCATCAACACAAGCTTGACCCTCCACCGAATCCGAAATTAATCTTGAACGTCGTCATCCAAAATAATTCTCCAATGCTAAATGTTTATTCTACAGCAACTATCGAACAAGGGGTTACAAAAATTTGTTTTACAATGAAAGCAAGAATTAGGTATTGGGTTGAATGCATTTTCCACTAATCCAATATTATAAAATCTATACTGCATTTAGATTCATCAAATTTAAAAAAAAAATGTTAGATGGCTTTCTATTTAAGAATTACTTCATATTGCTCTCTTTTGCTTTTTTTGCCTATGCATCAGAAGTTGGTACCCTCTACTCATTTTACCTATGTTCCAACTTTGTATGTCACTAGATTGAAAAGATCCACTATCACTTAGATTATATTTACTATGGAATTCATTATATAATTTTATTATTGCATTTTTAACCATTGTTTGTATAGTTCTAATATTTACACTCTATCAATTAAATGTAAACATTCATAATGCGCATTTAAGTAATCACCTAAACCATCTAATTTGGAACGTGGATAAAAAACACAAGCAACTAAATAAATAATACAAATTTCGTTATAATAATGTAGCCATTTTGTTTGCATTGCTATAATAGTGTTATTTAATTTATCATCATTTTTATTTTCTTGAAAAACTCTAACAATATTAATATAGTCTATTAAAAATAAATGCGTAGTAGGATAATAAACACAAGACAAAGTATAAGTTACATCATTAAAAACTTTTAAAATATCTATTTTTTTTTTTTACAAATATCTCATTCTTGTGGGTATAAATTAATTTGAGTTATATTATCTAAAATAACTGCACATACTAAATCTTTATATGCAAAAAATTCATTAAGCAACTCATAAGTGAAATTCCAACAATTTGGAACATCTCTTGAAAATCTTTTTGGTCTTTTTCCGTTTGCTATACAACATTTTAACCATTCTTTCATTTTTTGGGAATGTTTCCATAAAATTTGAATTGCTATTTTTGTTAGGTCGAGAAAAATATCAAGAGTTTTTAAACTATCTTATACACATAAATTTAAAACATGACAAGCACATATAACATGAAAAAATTGTCCACCAAAAATGGGTTTACAAATCTTTTCTAGTTCAACAATTGAAGTAGTATTTGCCGCGGTATTATCAAAACCAATTGAAAAAATTTTATTAATCAAATAATCTTCTTCTAAAATTTGTCTAATTAATCTATAAATATTATTTACCATATGCCTATCATAAAAAACTCTAAATGCAATAACTCTTTTTTAAATATTTCAATCATCATCTATCCAATGACATGTTATACCTATATAAGAATGAGATTGCCAATGATCACTCTAAATATCGCTACTTATATGCACACGTCCATTAAATTCATAATAAATTTTTGTAAATCTTTTTTTTCCCTTTTTATAAAGATCTTTAACCATGCGTTTAAGTATATTTCTAGGAACACGTTTTGCTTGTGGAGCACATGTATTTTGTATAAATTGATTAAAATCAAATGTTTCACCAAAACTAAATGATAAATGTTCAACGAAAATAAATTTACCTAATTCTTCTTTTTAAGTTTTTTCATTATAATGAAATAAAGAAAGAGTGTTATGATTGGTGTAACCAGAAATTTATTGTTGATTGGTGTCAATTCCCGCTTGGGTTGGATGTTTCGTCTTAAGATGCCGTTTAAATGTTCTATATCCGGCTCCACCTGTATATTTGTATATTATCTCACATCGTTTACAAACTACATCATATATTTTTGGACATATATCAAATCTTTACATCTTCTCGAAGTGGTCCCATACGTCTAATGTAAACTCTTGCTATGACTTCTTTGTTGTTGACATTTCTTCGATACCGGTAGGAGGATGAAGTTTGTGTTTGGACTTACTTCATATTGAGAATAATGTTGATTTTGTCATCTACATCAACATCAATTCCCCAATCTTCATAATCACGAGAATTAAGAGGATAATCAGATTCCCCCACATTGTTCTTGTCCTTACCACTTGTTCTACTTTCACTTGTCATTTTTTGAGAGAATTAAGAGAATTGAGCGTATTAAGAGAATTGAGAGAATTGAGCGGATTGAGATGATTTGAGAGAATTTATGTGAAAAAAATGAGAGATGGGAAGGGGTATTTATAATGGTTAGAAATTAGTAAAGAAAAAAGAAAAAAAAAGGTGGGGGGGAACGGTCATCACATTCAAAGGGGGAGAGCCGTTGCTTGCAATAACTCTTTCCCTTTTCTTTTCTTTTTTTAAATTTTTTTTTAATTATTTTTATCCAGGATTTTTTCTTATTCGGAACCGGCCTGCAGCCGGTTCAAGTTTTGAGGAATCGTAATCGGGCCCGTATGCCACGGGCCTATTCCGGTTTGGAACCGCGAGCTCGGTCAATGGGCCGTTTCTAGGTTTGACCCGAGCCAATTCCGCGCCCAATCCGGCCCGTAGCCATGCCTATGGCTTTGGGCTTTTGGATCGCTTCCCGTCCGCCCTTATCGTCTAGATCGAGTCGGACCGGATCTTAGCTTGTGTATTATACAATAAAAACTCTTTAATCCAATACGGGACTTATGATTTATCGTGATTTCATTTACGACCTTACAATCATCTAGTTATACTAACAAAATATGATGTCTTGACTTTTTCTCAGTATTTTCTCTCTCCTACGCGGCACATTAACCTTATCAAAACATGATACATAAGATTGAAACGATTTAAAACATGAAACATAAGAGACGGTGTTGTTTTGGCCCAGTTCCTAATCTTTGACTAAAATCTTAATTAATTAGATAAAAAAAATAAGAAAACTACGTTTTCTTTATAAAAACAAAAGAACACAAAAAATAATTGAAAAAGTCAAGGGTGGCTGGCCCCGCTGCTATCGCCCCATCGTCGCCAGAAAGGGCCTACGAGGGCTTGGCTACGATCGGTTGACCCTCACTGACCGCAAGCAAGGATTCGACGAGGCGACGAGGGCTTGCAGCCCCTGACTTTTTTGTCCTTTCTTTTTTGTGTTCTTTTTTCGAATTAATTTTTTTACATTTCGATTTAATTAGGATTTGGTTAAAACTTATAATTATGGCAAAAACGATGTAGTTTTAGTCTCAAATTTCATGTTTTAATGAGGTTGATACCATGTGGGAGAGAAAAAAAAATCACATATGAGAGAAATTGATGGAAAATGCCACATCGGCTTTTTATGTTAGTCTAATTGAACGAAATTAACAGAAAAATTCGACTGCAATAATTTGACAAGTTTTAAGACTTAATTGTTAATAATCGATTTATTTTTAATTATGCATTACTAATTTGAGAATAGAGACATTCGACGGCATCACGGTCGATAAGCGCCATGATCAGACTAGTCTAGGAGCTCAATTCGTGCACGGGTCCAAAGCAAGTGCGGGGTCATTTTCTTCAAATGCGGATTCGTTCTCGTTTTCCTCGTTTTATTGAAGTGGTGCTTCTTTTACAAGGGTGGTTTTTCAGTCTTAAGATTGTTCAAACCTTTTCACTTGAGCTGTCCTAATCTTTGTTTTTCTTCTTTTTTTTTTCCATTCCGTCAAGAATCGATTTTACTGTTGCTTGCTTGCTTACGAATAGAGACTACACGATGAACGAACTTATCCTTGCGTTCCCTTGGCATCGGGAATATCGGCTGCTCGAGTCGACCGATTCACCGCTCGTGAACAGGAATGATATGAGCCAAATGGTTTTGAGCCGGACCATTGACGCTAATGGTTACGCCAAAGCACTCCATAATGATATCATTTGAGAGTTGGCAAAGATAAAACGGCACAAAATGATATCGGTCGTAGAGACCTACGTTTATAGGGGAGCGGCAACAAATTTCACTGTAGAATAAGTGGTATACGGAGATTACAAACCACACTCGAGTCACTCAAATTCTCTTAGTATTTCTCACTCCCAATTACGTCAAATAATCCATAAGTGTTTAGTTCTCATAATTCATAATGAAATAATTTCTCAATCTCACAAGGGAATTAGACAAATTTTAAACTCATAAGATTTTAATCGGCTTTGACAATTGAATAATTGATGTAATTCTACGAGAATCTTTGACGCTCGAAAACCTTCTGCCAATCACTCAAAACGGTGTTACGAGATCTTTCTACGATAGCCAACCGCCAAGAGCAGCAACTATACATATAGATTGCACCAAGGGATGATCGGGCCGAATTCTACTTGGGAGGGAAACCGTGTGATTCGGTCAATCAAGTGCACCTTGGACTTTCCTTTCTTGACCATGACTTTAAGATGAACTAGGGTAGTGGAATTTGAGTGTTTAATTTCTTTATCTTTCTCTGCCCGAACTTCCACGTTAAACTTGCGGATAAGTCTTATCTCAAGTTGCTTAACTTGAAATCCGCAACAACATCCTAAAATTAACTCCATGATTCCATATAGTTCATTTGTGTCGGATCTCTTTATGGGCTTAAACTCGAGACATATTTCAGCATAGGGCTTTCAAAGGAAGCGCCTGCAGAATACCAGAGAGCCTTTTTAATTTGAACTCGCATTTTATTAATATAGTTTAGGCTTGAGTTCATGGTCTTTTCTCGCCAGACCAACCGCGATGGTAATTATTTTCCACCCGAAACAAGCGTCGATTATGAGATTTCTTCCTAGATTAGAGGCCCACCCGACCATCGATTTACCATTTATTGGGAGACACGCAACAGAAACTCGATATCTTCGCTCATGGATATCACTAAGTGGGAGCTCCAGTTCGAGCTCATTAATATATCAAACTAGATCCTCTTAATTCAAAAGCTTAAGCTCAAACACCACATTAATTCTCCGATATGCGACTTATCTAACATAACTTACACGTACATCCTAACAATATCTATGATCTCCCTATGACTTCACCAATCAACATAGTCGACATCATAGCCGTTGTTCCAGCCGCACTGCCGCGGCCACGACGTCTTCTCCATGTTCCCAATCATGAGGTTGATGTTCGATGCTGTTGGAGGAACCCATCAATGTCACCGAGCTAGCTAGAGCTCAGTCGTACTACGACTGTGGGATGACGAACTTTGCGACTCGGCTTGACGGCATTGATTCTTTTTACGCCTATTTTACGAATCGGGACGACTCTCGTCTTCCATCTGCCTGGATTTTTTTCAATTGTACATACCAAAAGCACACAAAATGACTCCAATTCTTCACTTAAAGGTCCAGTAGGTCTGCCATTTTCTTTTCTTCCTGGTTTTAACCAGCCGGGGCATAGTCAACAAGAAATGGCAACGGAAAATCGTTTTCTATCACCAATAGGCAAGCGGCTCTGCTAGTAAAGGAATTTGTGGGGTGGGGACGTTATAATCATACATGCGGGGTTCAATTTCCGTGTTCTGTAAAGAGACAGAGAAAAAAAAAAAAGAGTTTCTATCTTTTACTATTGGTTGTTTCATTTCCTGGCTAGAAAATGGTATCTTAATTTTCTTGTGGCCATTGGATTTCTCTTCATGAACACTTTCTTCTTTTGGCCACAAAGGCACATTGAGATCATTTCACGAGGGAGAGTAGAATAATCATCTATAAAGAAACTCGATTTTATTAGCTAAAAGAGAACTCGTTACAGCAAAACATAAGCTCGCAAGCGATTAATTAGGATAAGATCATATGGGAGCTAGTACATAGCGAAAGATAAAGTGTCGTGAACCCAACTAGTAGCACAAGTGATAGTCCTCAAAACTCGTGTGGCTCGAAATCACACTTATTAGTAGCCTCCGCGCGGTTGGCTGAGTCGATCAGACCCAGATAGCTCCGGCTTGGATAAGCCTCGGGATCAAGGACTGGTTGAGGTGGAGGCTCATGACCTCGTTGGTCCCCCCAACCAGCTCGCCGCCGATGAACACAGCGGGCACGGGCGGGCTGCGGCCCAGCCTCGAGAGGGCCTGCTCTATCTCCCTCCCCCGAGGCATCTCGTCCACCTCGTAAACCACCGGGTTGACCCCCCTCTCGCTTAAGAGCATCTTGACGGTGTGGCACATGCAGCAGGTGCTCCGGCTGAAGATCACCACCGGCCTCTCCGCCACCATCCTGTTGATTCTATCCATTGGCAAAAAGCACAAGTTAGTGATGGTCAAACGCGCCGAGCTGCTCAAAATCGATAGCCCCTTGTTATCTCAACAACGGAACGCGAAATGTGAAGAGAATTCGTGAGAGGGAAAGCTTTTGAGCTTGTGAGAGATGACGATTCGAGTTTTGATTAGTTTTCGATGATCATTGGGAGCTTATTTATATTGGGTTCGAGGTGGGTAGAGGATTTTGCATAAGGGGGTCGACAGATGAAGGAGAATGAGAATGTTCTTCTAGATATTGCCATAGATCGAATGATCGTGTTTCGACAACGATTTTCATGTTGCGAATAGAGAAAAAAGTTGAGTTCCGCAACGATGACGATTCTTTTCTTACGGAAAAGCTGTGGGGCGTGTCCTTTGTACGGCGTACCCTTTTTTTTGGTTCTCGTCGTATTGCTTGCTTCACATTGTCTTTCTTTTTTTTTTTTTTTTGGTCGGAACACATTGTATTTCTTCCCTAGCATTGCCCTAATTTTGAAAGGTGCAATAATTTTCGGGACTTTATTTCGTACATCGATACTATCCCGGTGTCTGAGGTCGTGGGTAGTCTCTTGTTGTGCGATATCTCTGATTGATTACATCTATGCTTATATGTATCACTTAGATTGGTAAGCTTATTTAAAATAGAAAAATAAGTATTTGCTTGGTGTGTACTTTGCATTACAACGAAGGACAAAGCGATGAAGGATATATATATACATATATATATATATATAGTTTCTTCTTTATATTCGTAATTTAGCATTACTCTCTTGAGTTGATATCTATATCTGTAGGCTTAATCAATTAGAGATATAATGTAAAGATTACACATAATCACTAACGCCCACAAGTAAACGTTTAAGTAATAAGCAAGATTGCTTGTATGTAACTATGTTTATAAGATAAAACCCAAAATTTTATGCATTCTATTGGTATTATCTACAAGAAAAAACCTCGAACTCTCTAGACTCAAATGAATAATTATTCTCATTTCTTCCTCTTATGTTCAATTTTTAGAGTTTAGCGTAATTTCCGAAGAATAATGCAGTGGCGACTTATTTTTCTGTATTTGCTTTGTTTCATTCACCATCCAGTTAAAGTCACACGTAATCTTAACACAGCAAAAAAGAAATTGGAATGCTAAGATTGAACACGCTGTTAATTAACTCGCTTACCGCCCTAATAAAACTTAAACGCGCCATCGTTCAAATTCAAAAAGACTTCTTACTGTTGTCGATGTCGTCGTTGTGTTGTTAAAATCATCATTATTACTATTCCGCGAACATCTACAGAAGTACCAATTTGCAATTGCAAGTTGCGCATGTAAAGCGAGATCTTAAGGAACCAAAAGGTGTTCCGTAACGAGTCCTTTTCTAGGAGTACAATTATTTTCCATGTTAACGTGGGCTCTTTTTCTTGCACTGTATCTATCTCGGAGGCATCTGCTGAGTCGGAGAAGGGGAAAATGGGACTCATCCACTTGGGACCGAACCGAAATGCACAGGATTCTTTTATTCTATTCCTGAAAAAAAGAATTCGCGAAAAAGAAACGTTGGTGAAATGATTTCTCGTTCGCGGGTTTTTTTTTTTATAAAAAAAATCGGATACCAATATCTATTTCACGAGAAAAAGAAAGAATAAATAGCAATCTTACGACGAGAAAAGATCTGTTTTCTCTCACCATGCATGACAAAAAAAAAAGTATGGCTTCCTTAGAAATTACGAGAAAGATTTATTCGAATATTTATATCGAGTCAATGAATTTTTTTATTTTTAACAGATTAATATTAGAGTTTTTTTTTTGTGGCTTTTTCCTATAGAGTGAACGCAGAGAACTTTTTTGACCGGGAAAAAAAAAAGACAGAACTTTAGACGGTTTTGGGACCTGGCGTCACTTAAAAAGAGAGGTCCCAAAACAAAAAACAAGAAAAGGAGATAGATGTAATGAGGTCCCCAATTTTATCTCCTTTTACTTCTATTCTTGAATATGTGATTTGCTTTGCTTTCTTTATGCATTGGATTTTGACTCCTCGTATACGCGCCGCGTCTATGATCATCAAAGTATATGAGGAGAATTAACATAAAGTTCATAAATCAATTGTAATTGTGTCGATTCGATCTTAAATTTATTTTTGTTGTCAATTCATTCCCGAACCTTTTGTATTTGTGCTAATTCGGTCTATTTAGCCGGTCGGAATTGACGTGGAGCTACCGGTGCTGACGTAAACTAATTTTTTGTCCAAAAATAATTTTTAAAATATCAATTTTATTCAAATTACATTAAAAAATAAGGTTTGCTTTTCTTTTAAGAAAAGAAAATAGCGAAGCAAGTGGGGAGGTTTGCAAGCCCTCGCTGTAGGGAAGGGCCGGCAAAGGGCGAGGGATGGCTGGCGGTCCTCACCTAGATTGGGAGAGGACCTAAGTGAGGACCACCACCCTCGCATCGCTTGGCCCTAGCGACTCTTGCCGACCAACCACCCCCCGGTTGGCCCTTCTCAGCATTGGTGGGGTGGCGGTGATGCTGCTTCACTCTCTTTTTTTTTTTTGTATTATTAGAAATTACCACTTTTTTTTAATATAATTTACATCAAATTGATATTAAAAATCATTGTTGGACAAAAAAAAGTCAATGTCATCGCCAGTCGGACTAATGGCCTGAATTGACATAAATACAAAAGATTTACTACTGAATTGAGAAAAAAAAATTTAAAACTGAATTAACACAATTGCGATAAGTTTAACACTTTTTTGATAATTTTTCCACGTATGTGAGTCGCAAGAGTTATGGCCAAGAAAATTGAAGAGGTTCGAAATGACTTTTATTTAGGGGTAATTACAGCTCTTTATATCAAATGACATTCTCACATTTTAAAACCTATATTTTGCATGGGGAAATGCTTTCACGACAAGATTATCAAGGACGGCACAATCAAAACCGTAGATTTACATACTATTACTGCGTGTTTTGCATAAAACACTAATTAATTAAAATATTATGTGCATCGTCAATTGTCAGGCTAGCGACTTCCTTTTGCATATTCTCAACTTAAAATAATTTTCTAAGTTCCGACCAAAAAAACCTAAAACGACTTATTTGCCCTCGTGCATGCGCAAAATTTTCACCTTAATCCCTGGTCAGTTATCACTCTCTTCCCAGCCCTTTCTTTCTCCTCACGCGCAGCCGCATAACTAATCAGCGACTGAGAGCCGCCCCACAGGCCACAGCATTTGAGCTGCCGCTCAGCGCCACAGAGTGATGCTAACGACGACACCCTCGCCCTCACCCGCCTCCCCGCGTCCCTCCCTTGACATCCCTGAAACTGTCTGCCGCGAGATCGTGCTGGGCTTGCAATGGCAAAGCCAAATGAGCTCGGCCTAAGCTTGCAGTTCACAGTCGTTGAGGCTGTACGAGGTCGGTCTCGAGCTCACAAGGGCTGAGGCCAACCATGAGTTTCCGGGACAAGCTCTCGAGCCCCGCAAGCCATGTAGCAGAGTTCGGCCATGGCTGCTAAATCAAGGTCGTTCGACCTCGTTTTGGTCTTGGCTGGCATGGCTACCGTTGACCACCGTTGACCGCCTCCAAAGGTGTAACAGAGGCATGCATAGTGGAGAGGGGGAGACATGTTAAGGGTGTGTTGGATCGAGCAGACCTCTCGGGTGGGGAGAGAGAGTGAGTGCGAGTGGATTTTTTAAGCGTGGGGGTATTTGGGAAATAAGACGGTAATTTGGTAAATTATGTGTAGGCGAGAGATGCAGCTTGATTTTCATTGTGAAAAAGTTAGGATGAATTGTAGGTATTAAAACGTGACTATGGTATACAATATGAAGTAAAATGCATCATAGTTTTTGCAATTTTTCCTATAGTATATAATTATTTGAATAAGTTTTGATTTTAATTTGATATTTGACATTTCACGTGTTTATGCATAGTATCGATATTCACATATATCGAGAAAAATTACCAAAATAGTCATAAACCTCTTGTAATTGTGCCAATTCAGTTCTAAACATTTTTTGTGCTAATTGAGTCCTAAATATTTGCATTTATATTAATTCAATCCATCCGGCTAACTATGGCCAGCCGACACTATAGTGAATGCCACCAAAGAGTGATGTGAAATCGACTGGCTGGAGGAAGAATGAAGGAGAAAAAAAGGAAAGAGAGAAAAATAATAACAATAAAAAAACATTAAAAATGCTAAAATGCCATTAAAAATTATTCACGTTAGCGTTGGCTGGTCAAAGTTGGCCGGATGGATCGAAATGACACAAATGCAAAAGATTTAAGACTCAATTGACACAAATGCAAAATTTTTAGAGATTGAATTGGCATAACTACAATAATAGGTTTATGACTTTTTTTGGTAATTCTTCCCATAAATATGTAAAGTACTCGGAATGGTTTTGCATTTCTTGAAAATAAGGCGACTTGCTTTTTTTTGGAAAAATGGGAATAGCTTTTGGGTTTTTTCCAATTTTAACAAGAAAATGCTGTGTTGTTTTCATAAAGGATTTGGTTCAGATTTGGTTCATCTAGTCTAGATCGATTATGATGTAAATTGACACTTTAGGGCAGGAACTTCATCATATTGAATTCGATGGCCGAGATGCTCTCTCTTTCTCTCTCTCGCTCTCTAAAGGATCTTATCCTTATTTAATAGGATGGTCATGTAAAATGCTTTTCTCATCCGTTCAGAAGAAAGCGATCTTCTAGCACTTCTTTGCAAAAGGGCCAACGAAACGAAAAGATGAGAAGGAAGAAAGATTTGCCATTCCATCCACACGTTTCAGAGAGATAACGTTCATGAAAGGTCGAGATCACGTACCAATGTATTCCCCTCGTGAACAAAATCGCGTCGACGCGGAAAAAAGATACTCGACTTCGACTTTTGTTTTTGTTTCCCCTACTTTTTCCAATGCGTCGTCGCGAGGTCGAATCTCAGCTCTTTAACGTTGATGGGGCACGCGAGAAGTATTTGCCCATATGCTCAAATTTTTTTTTTTAATGTTCTTCCGGCGAGGGAACCTTGTTCCTCCAGAACGCCGCTAGTACTCGCACTCAAATCTGAAACTCTGTGTTTTTGTGATGGAATCTTGAGGGTTTGGTCAGGATTCTATTTGGTTGAAGCTTACTGAGCTTGCTTGTTTGTCAACATGGCGGCAAACGCATTACTAATATCCATGTGCAATGAGTAAGGCTTCGATAATGGGATGGTGTACGTGCATGTCTATTTCTCTCCGTCAAGAAACGCTTCTGTATAAACAAGAATTGATAGCCGATGATTTTCCTGTATAGATCGCTGATGTGGATACCGGCCGTCCTACGTTGCACCGCCGGTATTGACATGGGCAACTTTTGATAAGATTTTAATAGTTTTTTGAATATTTATTTATTTTTATTTTTTTTTTTCCTTTTTATTATTTTTTCTGTTTTTCTTTTTCCTTGTTCCCTCTTTCTTTTTGTTTTTTTTTTCCCTTTTTCCTATCTTTTTTCCCTCCGGCGTCGGGCGAGGGCAACCCCTGCGGGCATCCGGCGAGGCCACCCCCGCTGATGCTTGCTGAGGACCACCCTCACCGGCCCTAGTCTGATCCAGCAATGGTCGTCCTCCCTCAATGCCTGAGGAAAAAAGAAAGCAAAAAATAAAAATAAAAATAAAAAATAAAACCCAAAAATAGCCCATAACAACAAGTCCCAATTGTTATGTTTCGGACACATTTTCTTGAAACATTGCGGAAAATAATCATCCTCGCCTATTCGGAATTGCACTTTGCACCGTCTAATCTTAAAACCCTACGCTTTCGCATCTCGATATATGAAAAGAAGAAGTTACACTTTTTAAACAGCAGCTCTTTTTTTAATGATTTTTCCCAAACGTTTTCTTAGAAAAATTACCAAAAAACTTCTAAACATATTGTACGAACGCTAACTTGGTTCTAAACCATTTAATTTGTTTGAGTTAGTCCTAAATCTTTCTACGATTTGCCAATTTAATCCTTCCGATCAATTTTGACAAGAAATTGTTGGCGAGGACACTAGCTATCCTACATGTCAAGGTCCCTAACGTGGACAAATACTTGTAATTTTAAAAAAAAAATTGAGTTTTTATGCATTTACTTTTTTCTTTTCGTTTTTTCCTTCTTCATTCGTCAACCGATGGGCCTCAGAGATGGTCGACAATTGGCTATAGGTGAGGTTGATCTTGCCAGCCTCTCGAGAGGTTGCATCGATAGCTTCGAGCGCAAGTGTCAAGTTGCTAACCAAAGTCGAGGCTCAGCGACTAGCAGAGGAAGAAGGAAAAAGAAAATATAATATAATATAATATAAATAATTAGAAAAATTTAAGAAATTACAAAAGTTGTCCATATCACAGTTGGCTGTGCCACGTAGGACGATTGGTTTCGTGTTAATAATTTCTAACAAAATTAACCTAAAAAGACTAAAATGGTAAATTGTTAAAAATGTTAGAACTAAAATTGAATTTTTATGCATTTACTTTTTTCTTTTCGCTTTTTCCTTCTTCGTTCGTCAACCTACGGGCCTCGGAGATGGTCAACGATTGGCTATAGGCGAGGTTGACCTTGCCGGCCTCTCGAGAGGTTGCATCGCTAGCTTCGAGCACAAATGTCAAGTCGTTAACCAAAGTCGAGGCTCGGTGACTAGCAGAGGAAGAAGGAAAAAGAAAATATAATATAATATAAATAATTAGAAAAAATTAAGAAATTGCAAAAGCTGTTCATATCACAGCTGGCTATGCCACGTAGGACGATTGGTTTCGTGTTAATAATTTCTAACAAAATTAACCTAAAAAGACTAAAATGGTAAATTGTTAAAAATGTTAGAACTAAAATTGAATTTTTATGCATTTAATTTTTTTTTTCATTTTTTCCTTCTTCATTCGTCAATCGACGGGCCTCAAAGATGGTCAATGATTGGCTATAGGCGAGGTTGACCTTGCCGGCCTCTCGGGAGGTTGCATCACTAGCGTCGAGCACAAGTGTCAAGTCGCTAACCAAAGCCGAGGCTTGACGACTAGCAGAGGAAGAAGGAAAAAGAAAAGAAAATATAATATAAAGAATTAGAAAAAAGTAAGAAATTGCAAAAGTTGTCCATATCACGGATGGCTGCGCCACGTAGGATGATTGGCTTCATGTTAATAATTTCTAGCAAAATTAACCTAAAAAGACTAAAATGGCAAATTGTTAAAAATGTTAGGACTAAATTAGCCAAATTAAAAGGTTTATGATTGAATTATCATATGTACATTACGTTTATGAATTTTTTTTTATAATTTTCCCCAATCTTTTAGGCCCTGTTTAGTTCAGCATTTGAAATGAGCTTTGCGGCTTTAAAGTCCCTTGGCCAAATGCAAATGATGTTTGGCTACTTTTTTGACTCATTTTGAGAAGATGCAATTGCATCTCAAATGCTCTCTAAAGGCTCTCTGTTCCAGGATGTGTGGTGAAGTCTGGATCTTTAAAACATCACAATGTAAAATGTAAGGTTTTGAGTGAAAAAGGTCGATGGTCATTCTTTATAGGAAAAATTTTACATAAGGGCTTGAAGTGATATCAATGTCTCAAATAATGACTTAAAGTAAATCTTGTCTCAAATAAAGGCTAAAGTGCCCTCCTCATTATTTGAAGGGCCTGAGTAAGGGTATTTTTTTCATTTACATTTTCTTATTTTTTCCCTTTTTATTTTGTTTTTTCTTTCTTCCTTCCTTTTTCCCCCTTCCGACCACCGGCGAAAATGAATGAAAAAAAAATGAAAAAAGGAAAAATGAAAAAAAATGTAAATGATGAAAATACCTTTGCTCACATTATTTTTCAGACAATCAAGGTACTTCAGATTTTTATTTGACAATTTCCATTCTTTGCACTTACATAACACTTAATAACTTAATGGGCTGGCCAATGTTCTTCTAGGCCATATCTTGTTTTTATTTTTTTTTTTCTTTCTTCCTTCCTTTTTCCCCCTTCCGGCCACCGGCGAAAATGAATGAAAACAAATGAAAAAAGGAAAAATGAAAAAAAAATGTAAATGATGAAAATACCTTTGCTCACATTATTTTTTAGACAATCAAGGCACTTCAGATCTTTATTTGAAAATTTCCATTCTTTGCACTTACATAACACTTAATAACTTAATGGGCTGGCCAATGTTCTTCTAGGCCATATCTTGACCCAACCTTTGGGCCTAGAAATTTCAAATGGCCCGACTTGAGTCCACTTAATATGGTATCTAGTTTGGAGCTTTACTCCCTCGTGGGTTTGATAAGGCCATCGGTAAGGATTCGCTTCACCCGGGGACATTATCCTCAACAACACCCGACTGGTCGAAGTGAAGTTTCGAATGAGCGTTTTTCATTGCACCATTCGTTCATTCCTCCCGCCTAAACAGGAAGTTCCTTCTCTAGTCTTTTGTGAAGAAACACAAGTTTAGGTACGCAAATTCCAATGCTATCAAGCACCGCACTAACCTTCACGGGTTTGCAAGGCTTGAGCTTAAATAGTGAGTGGATGACCCGAACAGATGCCTAACCTTTTCGTTCAATGACAGCGGGAAATTGAACTCCGGCCAATTCCGCTCCTTAACTGCTAAACCGGCTCTATCGGGTTGGCCTTTTTCTTTCCCGGGTGCGCAACCACGAGAGTTTTTCATCGAGCATTGAAGAGGAACACGAGTTCTTGATGTAGACTGCAGGCAACACAGCACAAAAAGAAAAGGGATAAGGTCTCGTGCGAAAACAGACCGCCACATTTGTCACAACCTAACGAGATAAAAAGGCAAAAGAATAAGAATGCGAAGGCGGCCCGTGGCATCACACAGATTAGGGCAGAGCTTGGGGTTCCTGATCCATTAATAAAGCACATGTCCCTCTCTCTCCATCTCTATCTCAACACACAGACAGACACAAATCTTTATATGATTCTTATATAAAGGCAAGGAAAAGGTAGAGGGAGAGGAACAATGTGCATTGTACCCAATAGCCACACATCTCATCCTTTTTGGTGTTGCTGTCGCAGCTTTTGTAGATACCAAGCCATCTCCAAAACCGCCCCCGCTCCAAAAAGTTGAAGTGCCACAAATTCCCCATGTTATCAGACAAAACATCATGGGCACAGGCGGAGATGGCATTTTCATTTATATCCATATCTCTCTATCTGATCTCGTAACGCAGACACAGTTTCGTGGGCAAATATTAGTATATTGTTCTGGCTATAATTTGTTCTATTCGCCAAGATCTTTGCGTGGGAATCAGTAGAGGTTCTGGTTGTTCTTGGTGTTTCTGGCATCTGGGTTAAAGAAGGTTGTAAGCACAGTGCCACCCTCCTTTCGTTGGCGATTAGCACGTGCATGAATCTTAACTCACATCGCTCCTTTTGCTTTTTGTTAGTTTAAAACGATTAGAATCCCACCACCAATGATAGGCTAATCGCTTCAACACTTGGCAAGCCCTATTGTGGGGCTGGCTTCTGTTTATATACGTTGCTTTAGCTTTTTAGTTTGTATTACCATGTATCTCTGATTGATTGGATATGATTCTAAAAACTGATCCTAAGAACTGCTTTCATGGTTTGATATGGTCTGCGATGCATTGAACTGCCGTTTCTTTAGGGTTTTGCTTCAGCAAAGAAATGGTAAGTTGAGTGTTAAGAAATGCTTGACCTTTAGGGGTTTTATTAGGCGGTTCCACTTTTCAAAATTTGGAGGGCTTGTTTAAGCGTGTCTTATCTTTTTGGGGCTCAAATTCTGGAAGTCCTAATGTTGGCATTCATCATAATATGAAATGAAGAAGCTATGTTGTAATCCTTTAGGCTGTGTTTGGTAGCAAGAATAACAATCAAGAAAGGATATGTCATGTGTTTGGTAGCTATTTCAGGATTGGATAATGAGGGATATAGCCCGGATAAAAAAATCCTAAAGGAGGGGGTGGGATAGGCCTTGGTATATCTGGTGTTAAAAGGTATTGTTGGCTTTCTTCCTGGGTTTGGTGTGTTGTGAGAGCCCAAGGCATTTGTATGTGGAGCAACTTGGTGATCAAGTAAAACGGATGATAGGATAGGATTTCTCAAGAAAGCAAACACGAAAAGAACTTAGTTTTTTCCACCACCACCGTCTCTCCTCCGTGCCGTGTTGCCTCTCCGTGGTGCCAAGTTGCCTGCTTGGAGGCAACGACCGTCAAGAGTAGTAGCCTCTCCGTTGGCGCCAGGCCGAGGTCTTTGGCCACAAAGCCGGGTATCTCCACGACCTCATTCTTTAATCAATTGTTGGGCATGATATCAAATCACATTTCTCATTCTTTAATCGCTTGAACATTTTCAATATTCAAAAGGAATCTCGACATGTTATGAAAAACTCAAGGTCATTGACTTTCAAGGTAGCTCTCTTGGGCGACCTGCATGAGGGCATCTTCAACTTGTGAAAAGAGGTTGAATAATTCCATTTTTCAGCAACCTCTTTAGGACTTTAGGATATCTCACTAAATCTTCTATTTGTCTGTTTGGTGCAGTTTTCTCGTTCCAACTACATCTTAAAAAAGAGATGCTTCAAGTTGTACAAAGTGCTAGGCATGCTCATTACCGCAGCACCTCACAATTGCGGCGACAACTTACAGCAACTTTTCGGAAGCCGCCTCACCGAATTTTGAGGTGCTGTACCTTCAAAAGAGAAATGATTATGTAACAATCATTCATTCATTGTAAGATTAACAGCTTGTTCTAAGCCACAAAAGATAAATAATAAATAATAAATAATAAATAATAAATAATAAATAATATTGTAGGGTTCACTCTTTCAAGAATTTATGGCCCACAATATATCGTTACTCTCACAGTCACCCAAAAGCTATTATGCTAGCAAAACCCTCTTTAAAATATATGTTACTACATAAGCTAGTCATGACATCTCATAGGCAACCAGAGTACTACATAGTCACAACTATACCAAACAGACACCCGCAGTTCTCGTGGTTGGACAATGACATTACCGATATTTCGCATCTCTAACCCAAGTTATATCGGTCACGCATTGAGCATCCAATTTGTATTGTACCTATCTTTATGACGTATATTTTCGTCACACATCATGCGGTGTAATGCATCAACGCCCCTTATTCAGATGCTCTCTCTCTCTCTCTCTCTCTCTCTCTCAACCCATTGTCTCATGTCATAGCCGAAGTTGACATTCTCCCCTTTATGTCCTTTCTCAAGTAGCCACCTAATCATATATGCCACGAGAACCTCAATTCTAAAGCCAATTAAAAGCAAACTTAAAATAAGTCGATACCCATCCCATATATAACTTTAGAATAATGCTAGAGATATTAAGACGTTATTAAATAAATAATGAATTGGATTCTTGTTAGATGTATAAAAGACAGCTCAACGCATTAAAAGTGCGCTAACATTTTGTCACATCACCTTATAAATCGATATTACAGATTACTGTTTCTAAAATTGCTCATGTAACCTTTTTTTTCCCTCGATGTCCTAAAATTCGCTTTCGGCAGGGCGCTTTTGTCTTATCTGTCTTGCAATGCCAGATTCCCAGTGCAAATGGAAATTGAATTGTTGGCCAGCAAGCCATACACGTCCTTATCAACTTCGTGGCATTTCCTCCTTTATATTACATCATCGTATTCACATCAACTTAAAGAACCTGCACCACCTTTTTCCATGACCCCTTTTAATTTAACTTATCAAATCAAAAGTAGAAGAAGAGGAAAAAGAAAATGCTCACGACCACAAGCCCTAGTGATCATTTGATTCACCACCTTCCCCCTCTCTATATATATAAAGGTTCATTCACCTACAATCTTCATCGCAAAGTCACAAGCATACATCAACTACCAAGTACAATAAGAGCTTGAAGGATTTCATAATCAACTCGCATAACTTGTTGTCTTTCTCGATCTCGTCGTTCTTCGTCGTCGTTGTCTTCTTGTTTTAGTGTATAGTTCGATGGATAGGGTGGCAAAGTTGGCGTCGCAGAAGGCGGTGGTGATATTCAGCAAGAGCACTTGCTGCATGTGCCATGCGGTGAAGAGCCTGTTCTACGAGCTCGGAGTGAGCCCAGCCATCCACGAGCTCGACGAGGACTCGAGGGGGAAGGAGATGGAGCGGGCCCTGGCCCGGCTCGGCTGCAGCCCCGCTGTCCCTGCAGTCTTCATCGGGGGGAAGTTCGTCGGGTCGGCCAACACCGTCATGACCTACCACCTCAGCGGCTCGCTCAAGAGAATGCTCAAGGACGCCGGCGCATTGTGGCTCTAGCCATATGGAAATGAACCGAGTTATAAGAGGTTTCGACTAGTCTTTAGCCTTTTTCCTCTTGCTTACCTCGGCTTGTGAGGTACATTTAACTGTAGTATGAAAAAAAATACATGAAGGGAAGAGTTATGACTATAAAGTATTGCCTTTTACAAACTTTTTTGGGTACAATTTGCCACTTAAAACAACAATGGCATGCCCTGTAATGGTAAGGATGGCAAACACTGGCCTCTTCAATATTGGAACTTCGTGATCAATTTTCCTTTCTTCTATATCCTCTTTTCTTTCTCGACACGATAAGAAGGAAATTGTATCGGATCTCTTGTCTATTCACTCTTTATTTCACGCATCTCCTTATTTAATTCATATATCAATTTTAGCTATCATTCAGCCGTCACAAAGGATCGAATAGTAAAATGATCTTGCTTAGTGTTATTTACATGTCTCGGCCAAATGCAGCCTTAAAGACTAGTAGATTGAGCTTTCACTGAACGCAAAATCGCCACATATAAAAAAAAAAAAATGATCCATCGCTAATGCAGTCCACAAAGTATGTATGGATACTTTAAGGAATGGAGGTATGATGGTCTTCTTGACTATTATTGTACGACATGACGTCATTTGTTAGGACGATCTAAGCAATTATGACATGAATCCAGAATGATTTAATTACGTCTTTGAAGTCGTTTCTTATTAGCTAAGTAATGGATTTCCTATTTAAGGGTGTAAAAGGCAATTTTCATTCTAAATTTTTTGTTTATTTCCTTTTTCAGATTGTTTGAAATTTAATTTTAGTACAAATGAAAAAAAAAACCTAAGACCTTTCGAAATAAATAATTGCTAATATATGGAGCCCTTTATAATATTCTTATAACCACTAAAACTTGAGATAGTCATGATTTCCATCTTCAATAATTTGGTGGGGGGAAAAAGTACTTTTCTCAAGCCCAATTAAATGGATAATAAATCTCTCTTTTTACCAGCCGAAAGTTATCAGGTCATTCATCGGCTTTTTAGTTCCTTTTTTTTTTTGTTGTTGTCAAACATCGGCTTTTTCGTTCAGGTCTAGACTTTCTATCCATTACAACGCATTAAATAAGGTTCATTTCGATATAGAGAGCAACAAAAGAAAATAATCGTATTACTTTAACAATCCAAGGTACGAATTTGTTTGGTTCGTCAATAAGGACATGGAATTCTATTGTTCGGGGCCATAAAATGTGCATTTTTTACCGTGTCGGTAAATTTCGATTATTGTTGGTAAATGATAAAAAAATTATTGATAGAAAATGACGAGTGGTTAATTTTTCAAGGTAACTTTGTTAATCATATTTCGCGTTAGATATTATTGAAATGTTTTCCTTAATTCTTTATCTCTCTCATGATTATGTATATATCTAGGAGATTCACCACATCTCTCTATGATTATGCATGTGCTTGATTGATCCTGATTGATTATCTTGATATCTTAGATAATCATGTGGTGAAACCTATAAATAGGCACATGCATTATTCATTAGGAGACATACGGAAATCACGAAATTCTCTCTTCTGCATATATTCTTATTTTGAGTGCATTGGTGCACACATTGCTGCATGCCAACCTGTTGCCGCCCCTTCTCTCTTCAGCACACCAAACTGCATCAGCGATCCGCCGGGCATTTCTCTTTTCTTTTCTTTTCTTTTTTAGATCTTTTCTACAAACCTCTTTGAGGAGATATTATATATAATAAGGATATTTATCTTGATTTTATATATCTCTCATGATGGTGTACATATCTTGGATATTCTCCATATATCCTTTTGATTTTGCATAATGGGATTGGTTATTGTTACCTTAGATTATTAATTAATAAGGTTTGTAAGTAGGCTCATGTACTCTTCATTATGAGATACATGGAAGAACTGTAAATCCCATAATGAGAAGTACATGAGGCTTTACGAGATGATTATGTAGGTAGTAAGATAATGATCAATTAATGATATGCACAGTCAAAAGGAATATAAAGAATAATAACCTAGATATATGCATAATCATGAGAGATATAAAGATCAAGAAAATATCCTAATTATCTATAAATTTTACCAACACTCTTGTGAAATTAGTGTTAGGACTTTGGTTTCAAAGTCCCATAAGAAGTTGAATGAGAAATTAAGGATGGAGAGTCCCACTTGGAAAAAAGTATAGATGAAAGATGGGTTTAAATATTGGAACTTCACAAATGGGTTTAGGCACCAAGAGGCACCCCACTTTTGTGGAAGGAAGAGGACCTACACAAAGTTAGGTCGGCCTACACGCGCGCGCGTGTCGCTGCCCGCCACTCGGCTCGATTCGGGCTCGGGTCCGCGCGTTCCTATTTTTTTTATACCTATAAGTATTATTTATTATATTCTTTTTAAACCGAACGCACACAATTCGAATGGACATGTCCGAACAGGTATGTTTGTTTAGAATTTTTTTTTATTTGATTGAACGAACATGTTGGTTCAAATAAAGAGAGCTGTTCGGTTCATGTTCCTTCATGAAGGTTCGTAACCCTTCATTAGAGCTGTTCGGTTCGTGTTCCTTCATGAAGGATCGTAACCCTTCATCAACCGTACAGATTTGTGACTCTTCGTCGACATTCTTAACATTTAGTTCGTGACTCTTCGCATTATTGTTTATAAATAAAGCATTGACCGTCGCATTAAAAACTACTGCCATTTTTTGTCATTCTCATTTCACTTTCATCATTTGTGCAATTATTCTACGAAGTGCGTTCGAAGATTTTCTCCGAAGAAGTACCGCTTCAGAGGAAAGACGATCCGTTTTATCCCGAGAGGCATTGTCCAAGACTCTTGAGTACCGATTGAGGGGACAAATTTGTCTTAAGGACACAACGTCATTTCGTTGAGCTCGGATCATTCCTCTACATTCAGACTACTCATTACGTTTGGTTTCAGGTTTGTCCATCAACGTTATTCTACCTATACGAACATCTATAGGCAACTACAATTAGTAGTACGCAAATTACTAAACTTAATGACCAAGTTTGATTTGAATAATTTATTAACGCTCCAAATATATTGTCTTTTAGTATGCTTAATATGTGAGTGTTAGAAAATTCATTTCTTGTGATTGATTCTTGTGGGTTCAGGTTTAATTTAGGATTAAGAAACACCGGAGAACGAGCGTTTCGAGGCATTGTAACCTTCTCTTTGCCGATTATAGTGGACCCATCTCATCGATATCTCTTCTGTAAATTCATTATATATAGGTTTTGTTTATACAATTAATTTCGTGCTCAAATTTCGTTTGGTCGTGCTTCCATGTTAGTGGAAACAGCTCATATTCATTGAGTAGTATCAACAGTATGACTCCGCTTAGAATTTGATGTGTGCCTCTTCGACAGAAGAACCTTTTTGATACATTTTATTGGTCTCATAAGTTCAACCGCTAAGAAACTTTGTCCGATTGTTCGTTGCAGATTCTGACTATCTGTAAATTGTCAGGTCCAACAGGAGGGAACGGGAGTAACTGAAGACCGCACTTACCAAACAAGATAAACAAATCGCATATAGCAGGAGGAACAAGTCTATGCAATGATGAAGATGGATGTGGAGATAGTTTGCTAGTTGAAGAATTCTAGGCTTACCATGTACAATGTCCAGGAAGAGCATAGATGGTGGCTAATGGCGGTTTTTACGACCAAAATCCTCCCCTAAATCCGACTTGCTGCTACATGTTGAGGTTGCTATTGGATTGACATTCAATTGGGTTAGCATTATGGCATTGCGATCGAGTTACATTCCCCATTAACTGTGTACAGGATGAGACTCTACTTGTTATTGGCCCTCGAGAAATGATCGTTTTATTCTTCTGGATCTTAGGTTCCGAGATCGATTGTAGGTTTAGGCTGCATGTAAGCACATACCCTGCACTAACAAAGGCAGACTATTCATGTCAGAGCGAATGATTGGAACTATGATTGTCATCTGAAACATGCGAAATTAGAAGTAGCTTATCTCATGATGCCATGTACCCAAAAAAAAAAAATGTAAAAACGAATATGATTTGGAAGAAGGCAACGGAGGAAATGAGTCGGAATTAATCCTGCTTGATCCTGGAAAACCAGCGTCGCGACCCGACTTGAACCATTTGAACTAAGTCTCCAATTGCTCACTACAGTTCTCCATACATTTTGGCAAAAGGACCTTCATTTTTCCAGTCGAACAAATTGCACGACGAGGTACTGATCGTTTTAGACGATTGCTGCATTCTCCTCAACAACATAATTACTGCGTAGATCAAGCCTGCTTTCAGGTAAGCGAACAGATGTGCTGCCTCAGCAGCATGTCGACAACAGTTTTGCCATACTCCTAGGATTGTTTCCTAGTACTTCGTACTGTGGATAAAACCTTGTTGCGTGCTCTGAAACCTCAGTTATCCACACTTCATTAGTGATTGGTTTTTTGGTTCTTACTTGTTAGTTTTATCAAACCATTTCAAAGTCACGGTTATACAGTCTGTCTACTCACAAAATCAACTGGAACCTGGTAATCTCCAAGCGCAAATTTGTCATCTATTTTTAACGAGAATCATTGTTGATGACAGAATCTTTAGAAGGACCTTAAAGGGGCAAAAAGGTGCAAATAGATCCGAGTAATGAATAGAAAGGAATCGTGTCGGAGAGTCGTAATCATAAGAGGCTCGCTGCTGATGAGCAAATCGAGATCCCCCGTGAACCAGAGTCTATAACAATCAAAAGAACTAGCATCGGAAAGATCGAGAGAGGGAAAACTATATTCAATCGATTTTGATTCAGTATCTGCATAGTTCTGATGCCCAAAACAAATGATGATCACATGATGCAAAAAGAACACAGACGTATGGCAAAAAAACGAAAATTTGTAATCAAGCTTCCATTCATAGTATGAATTGTCAGATTTTCTATGACAGGTTAATCGGGTTATCTCGAACCTCCATACATAAACAGTTGATTTACAGGGTACAAAGAACACCAGAGTAGATTTCATGATGTCTATCAAGTTGCTAAGTAGTAAGAGCAAGATTCATTTCCTATTGATGCGGGCAATCAACTTGCGCTCTTCGCAATGATAAAAAAATTCGGTCCGGATACCTTTGCTGCTCACAAACCTCGCAAGGGCACTCGCCTCCAAATCATTTTCAACAAGAGAATTATGAAAAGTCATCCATGGATGGATGAACTTCCTATGTTTTACAGTTTGTGGCAGCTGCGCAATCACTGTGCAGATTAAAATCGTACTGCACACAGCGCTACAAGTCAACACTGCAACGATTGCCGCAGGCGTCGCATTGGCAGTGATTGGATTTCGTAAAATAAGTGAAACCAAGCTCGTGGAGCTGATGCTTCAGACTTGGCCTTTCGAAGCACATCAGTGTCCAAGTAGAATTGGCATTCTGCGCAGTGGAAAGATAGGCCCCGGAGCCACAATAGAGAAACGATTAAAAAGTTTATGACTATATATTAGTCATATTGAATTGGCATGATAGAATATATTAGAGAATCGTTAAAAAATTTAGGACTACATTAGCAATATTAAAAAGTTTAGTACTGAACTGACAGCCGAACAATAAATTTACGACTTTTTGGATAGTTTTTCCTGATTTTTTAACAGCTCCCCGTAATGAATTTTTGTAGAGGTTTTGTCAAGAGACGATTTGTCAAGACGGTCGACACGTCCCTTATCAAAGGATCATCTTCACCCATCGGGCAGGGACATGTAGCTCATAAGGTCAGGTAAAGACACGTGGTGTGGATCTAATCACTAGCTAATCCCAGTATTATCACTTTCCATAATTGGGGACTTTTTAACTCTTTGTTTTCAGAATAAGGATATATCAAGTGTCAATATTTCTGTGCGGCGCTCACTTTAGTGACTATTTTTTTAAAAAAATAGTTATTTCAATACTAATTCCGGTAAGCCTGTCGGAAATCATACATGGCAATTTTTTATTAATTAACTAATCCTACGTGGCGCACCGAAAATCCTAGTCAGCTTCTAAAGCACGAACGACGACGTTTAGCCAATTTCACAAAGTGACTTTTAATGCCATAAGTTGTAAGTTATGATCGTTTGAGCGCCAAATTTTTCTGAAAGTGATCACTTAAGTGCCATAAGATGTAAAATGTGATTACTTAAATGCCACGTCGACCGAGCGACGTCGTTCTCTTTGCACACGTGGAATTGATTTTTTATTTGAAAAAGCCATGTTACTAAATTGTTTGAATTAAAAATGATATTTCTCTAAATAATTTTAAATGAAAATGTTACGTATTTATTTTGGCCGGAATATCTCGTCGTTGACACGTAAGTGAGCCAACGAAAAATTTTGACATCAAATAGTTTTTTTGTAGAACTATTACTTGAGGCGTCTTTCTGCTCTTTGTTTTTTTGTAGAAGTAAGGGCAAAGGAAGGTTGGCCATATGGAACCAATCCACGTTCCTACGACTGTTCCAATGGCAGTCGGCTTGGTCATGCACCGTCGGAGCAAGAAGTAGAAGACCGTTGACTTAGCTTGAACTACTGCACGTCTTCCATTAGATATTATCTGTGGACCGCAACTGATTGACTTTCCTAATAGCTATATTAAATTGTTCATAATCATAATATAATAACGTGGACTCTGTCATTATTAGCTAGTAATTCATGTATAACTATTTAAGATGTAAAATATAAATTTTCAAATTGATATAATAGGTTAAACGCGTACTCAACATTGTCTAAAAAGTAATATTTTGAAATGAAGTCTTCTTCTTCAATCACGTAAAATGGGACTCGACAAATGTATGAATTCATTTCAGACAGCCTAGGAAAACTGTTACAATTTCCTAAACATTGTGTGGGAAAATGAAGTGTATGATCGTAGCGTCGTAGAAAAAGAAAAGATAAAGTAAGCTATGATTGTTGCCTCTGCAGGGAAAGAGAACTAAAGAATGGTTATTTCACATTGGCTGAAAGTTAGCCATTTGTACAAATCATTATTCCAAATAGAAACAAACAAAAATCGCATATAAAGTTTACTCAAACGATATTGGGGCAATGCATTTTTTTTTGGTCAAAAAATTTATCCAAAAAATTTTCAACTTATTGTATGGTAGCAATACTTCAAACAATTAATTTTCAATACTTTGAGAAAATTGGCCATGCAGTCCCAAATATTTTGACAAGTTTTTAATGTAGTTCATCCGGCTAATTTAAGCCAGAAATGGCTGACGTGATGATCCTGTCAACACTAGCCATCCTACGTGATTTGATCGACAGTTGACGTAGACGATCATAAACGAAACAACATCATTTTACAAATTTTTTAAAGAATTTTCCATTTGTTTTGTTTTGTTTTTTTTTTCCTATTCTTTCTTTCTACTGGTCATCATTTCCCTCCGCTGATCTTTGAGGTCTCAGTGATGGCCCACAAAGATCGGCGGAGGGTGGTGAGCCCTCGTGCAAATTTGGGCGAGGGTCCTAGGTTGCCTTTGCCTAGATCAAACGAGGATGTCGCGGCCCTCCCCACTCCCTCGCTGGCCATCATCAAGGCATAGATGACTTGCACAGGGAAGAAGATGAACAATAGAAGGAAAGAATAGGAGGAAAAAAAGAGAAAAGAAAATATTCAAAAAACTTCATAAAAAATTACAAAATGACGTCATTGCATTTAAGATCATCCATATCAGCCGTCGATCGTGTCATGTAGGATGACCGGCGTTAATTGGATCTCCACGTTTGCGACTTTCAACCTAAATGGCTAGATGGACTGCATTGAAAAATGGTTAAAAGGTTTAAGACTACATTGATTAAATTAAAAAGTTTATGACTCAATTAGTGGTTGTATATTCTTTTTTGGTCGAATGGCCGTATATTAGGTTTAGGACTTTTTGGACAATTATCTCTCGTTTTTTAAGCAGCGGGGACGCTATTGCTCCCTTCAATGAATAAATTATGCAAGGTGGAGGTTTTTTTCTTGAGACGGCTCGTTAACATGTCACATCTCGTTAGCAAACGATCATGTTCACCCGTCTGGCAGGCCGGCGAGTGCAACTCGTTAGGTCAGGTAAGGAGGACACATGATGTGTGGCTAATGGCTAGCTGAATCTTGCGTAATCACTTTCCATAATAGTAGACTTTTTAATTCCTTAGTTTCGGGGAAAGTAAGAACAGACGTGGGTTGGACATATGGAGCAAATCCATTTTCCTAAGATTGTTTCATTGGAAGACGGCTTCTTGGTCATGTACTGTCGGAACAAAAAGGAAGAAACACAGCTGACTTGGTTAGGCTTGAACTGCCGCACTCCTTCAATTAAGTATCATCTGCCGTCCGCAATTTGTTGACTTTCATAACTATATTAAATTGTTAATAGTTATAATAGTGTAGTGTGGACTTCGTCATTGTTAACTAGTAATTCGTCGACAAATATTTAAGATGTAAAATGCAATTTGCTTATCGATATAACAGATTGAAAGCCGCTCCAACATTTATATAAAAAAAATGTTATTGCATCTAAAAATGCCTGTATCTTGTGAATTAGCCAGTTGTCCAACTCCGACCAAAATAATATATGATGTCACTTCTTTTCCCTGCTTTTAGTGAAGTTCCGAGCCTGAGTTCAATCCTAAAACCAAAACTCCATCCCAGCTGTCAGGTAAAACTGATTATCTTTCATTCAAATAAAAGACATTTATTTTCCTTTGTAGAAAATGGTAACATAGCCCACACTTTGCTTTCCATACCAGGTTGTCCAAGGAGAGACTACGCATAATAAGATCTTACCTTGGCAAGTCACATATTACTTAGTCGAAAAGGGATGTCTTTTTCGATTTTAAGAAAATGAAAATCTTATCTATCGAATCATTATACATTTCAATTGAAATTAGGAATTCCTGGGCGACGGAGGTTGCCTTTGCTTCGAACCTGGATTCGAACTATGCTCCAAAGGCCAAGAAATATGCGCAGAGAATATTCTAAAGCAGTAGTTAAGTCACGACTGAAATTACGTACAAATCATTATTCCAAACTGAAACAGACAAAAATCGTGTTGGAAGTTTGTTCAAGCAAAATAGTAGCATCACTTCAAAGGCATAATTTTCAATAGTTGTAGTAGGTGAAGTGCTATGCCTGCAAACTCATATAATACACTCATAGTCAAAGATTCGAAACTCTATAAAATCGAGAGTATTCTCCTATTCACATCTAAAGAGTTTCGATACTGCTTCGCATGAACACTTAGAGAGACTCGAGCTGAGAACACTTTGTTACAAATCCTCATGAGCCTTCTTCATAGAGATCGGGTTCTATTCAGATCGTTCTTATGCTTAACTACCATCTTCCTTCTGTTACATAGTGTCCTAGCTTCAACAGAAACTGGCGGGGACGAGACCGATCGACTTGCTTTGCTGGAATTTAAGGCTCGAATAGCCGACCCTGATGGTATTTTGAGCTCGTGGAATGATTCTAGCCACTTCTGCGAATGGTACGGTGTCGCATGCGGTCGTAGACACCGAAGAGTCACCATACTGGATCTCCACTCCAAGCGCCTCTCTGGGGTCGTGGCACCGCACATTGGTAACCTGAGCTTTCGAGGGAAGTCTATCTCGGAGAACAATAGTTTTCACTCCGAAATCCTGATGCATTTCGACCGCTTGTTTCGGTTGCAAAAGTTGTTCCTTAATAACAACTCGTTCATCGGGCAAATCCCCTCGAATCTCTCCCATTGCGCTAATTTGCTCGTTCTTAACTTAGGCGAAAGCATGCTCGAAGGAAATTTGCTTGCGGAACTCGGTTTCTTGTCCAAGCTCCAAGTACTTGTACTTGAAGCCAACACCTTGACGGGAAACATTCCGCCGTCGTTTGGAAACTTGTCCTCTCTTCAAGTCTTCTCAACAGCATCAAATAATCTCAGCGGTACGATCCCAGAGACTCTTGGCCGGTTCGGACATCTAAAATTCCTCGCTCTTGGTGGCAATAAACTTTCCGGTATGATTCCTATCTCAATATTCAATATAACTCCTATGATTGTCATAGATATGACTGAAAACCAATTAGAGGGGAGTTTACCCGATGACTTAGGCTTCACTCTTCCGAATCTCGAGAGAATTACTTTGAGTTACAACCACCTCACTGGACCCATTCCCGAGTCAATATCCAACACCTCTAATCTCGGTATAATCCAAATCGCCTCGAACAACTTCACTGGGAAAGTTCCTTCTTTCTCAAAGATAAGGGGACTCTACCGGTTTGCTATTCTCAAAAACAACTTAGGAAGTGGTCAATTTGGTGATTTGGACTTCCTCTGCTCTTTAACCAATTCCACAAAATTGGAATCGCTGGGTTTAGCGTTCAATGCTTTTGGAGGACCAATCCCAGGCTGCATCGGTAACCTCTCTATCACCCTTTCAAAATTTGGATTGAGTTATAATTACATTTCTGGAACCTTACCTTCTGGAATCGGAAATCTCATCAATTTGGAGTTCCTGGAAATGTGGGGCAACAACATCTCCGGAAAAATTCCTTCCGAGATAGGGAATCTAAACAAAATGAATATTATGGATCTCAAAAGAAACAATTTCTCGGGGCAAATACCAGAATCTGTTGGAAATTTGACGATGTTAACTGAATTGTACATGCTTGACAATAATCTATGGGGCCCGATACCATCGTCTCTAGGAAACTGTCAAAATCTACTTATCTTGGATCTTTCCAACAACAATCTCAGCGGTAACATACCCCCTGAAATTGTAGGCCTCTCATCTTTGTCAATTTCTCTCGACTTGTCTCGAAATAGTCTTACCGGCTCCCTTCCAAGAGAAGTTGGAAACTTGAAAAATCTTGGTGAATTGCGTCTTAACGGGAATAGCTTATCTCAACAGATTCCAAGCAGTATCAGTAGTTGTATAAGCATGGAAACCCTATATTTGCAGGATAATTTCTTTGAAGGGCCCCTGCCATGGACTTTGAGTTACATGAGAGGCATCCGGGTTTTGAATGTTTCCAACAATCGATTGTCCGGTAAAATCCCGAAATTTCTAGGGTCAATGAATCTGACAAATTTGAGCCTATCTTACAACGATTTTGATGGTGCATTGCCAATAGAAGGAGTTTTTAGAAGTACCATTTCAACTTCAGTTGTTGGAAACAAGAAGCTTTGCGGGGGCTTGCCAGATTTTCAACTACCGAAATGCGACTATAAAGAGTCAAAATGGAGGAGAATAAGTGGAACATCAAAAATTCTGATATCCACAATCTCTACTCTTGTAGGAGTGGCCTGTATACTCTCTTTCTTATACTTCATCTGGTTTAGACACAATAAGAACGCATCAGCTTCAAGCACTTTTGAAGATGGGCTTTTGCATGTATCATATCACAGTTTATTGAAAGCCACCGATGGATTCTCCTCCACCAATCTGCTCGGTATTGGCAGTTTTGGATCTGTGTACAAAGGGCTTCTCAATCAGACTCAGTCGATTGTGGCCATCAAGATTCTCGACCTTACACGTCACGGAGCTTCTAGGAGCTTCATAGCCGAGTGCAGCGCTTTAAGAAGAATCCGACACCGTAATCTTGTGAAGGTATTCACAGCATGTTCCGGGTTTTGATTTTAATGGAAATGATTTCAAGGCACTTGTTTATGAATTCATGTCGAACGGGAGCTTGGAAGAATGGTTACACCCAACTGCATCAGAATATACAACAAGAAGCAAGTTGGGTCTACTGGACAGAGTCAATATTGCAATTGATGTTGCTTGTGCACTAGATTATCTCCATCATCACTGTGAAACGCCAATAGTTCATTGTGATCTAAAGCCAAGCAATGTCCTTCTTGACGATGAAATGACTGGACATGTAGGCGATTTTGGGCTTTCCAGGTTCCTTCCAGAAGCAACGCATATGTTATTGGCTGATCACTCGAGCTCTGTCGGGTTAAAAGGATCTTTTGGCTACATAGCTCCAGGTAATGATGTAGCAGTCAGGTTTTTCAGTTTAATTTGAAGACTATTCCTTGGACATAAAAGCAGAACATGAAACTCACCAAGACTATATTTTAATCTGTTTCATTGCACTAATTTGCTCTGTTGATTGTTGTAGAGTATGGCTCAGGAAGTGCTGTATGCACAGAAGGAGATGTGTACAGCTTCGGAGTCCTCATTTTGGAGATGTTCACGGGAAAGAAGCCGACCGCTGACATGTTTGAAAATGGGCTAAACCTACATCGCTTCGCAAGGATAGGTCTGGAAGACCGAGTGGAGAAGGTAATCGATCCCGTTCTGCTTCGGGAAAATCAGGATTCTGAGAGAAACTGGACCGTTGCTCCAGATAGCAAGAACAAAAGCTGGTTCAGTATTTTGGAGTGTTTGGTTTCCATCATTGAAATAGGAGTCGATTGCTCTTCTGAGTCTCCAAGGGAGCGAGTGGACATCGGCAATGCATTGACCAGACTTCAAGGAATCAGGAAGAAACTTCTTGAGTTTATTGTCATTGCCTAGTTGATGTAGAATCCGTGACCGCATATGGAGTCAAGTGTTCTTCATGGTCATTGCTTTGTATGGAATAGGATGTGGAATTTGGCCATCTACAGAAAATTTGAATCTGGCGACAGCAAAACCACAAGTTATGGAGATTAGTGACTTAGCAATCCAAGGAAGATCAAAATAGTTAATGTTGTCTTAAGCAAGAGATCACTGTCCTTCAGCTGTGTGAAAAATAAATGTACTTTGTTTTTGCTTTAGCCCAAAAGTGAGAAACTGGAACCTGCTTGATCCTAATATAACTTGCTCCAGACATCTGGTCATATGAGCTTTTGTCTTCTGTGTGGCAAAACACGGCCTGTTTGATTTGGCTTTTGATACAACAAATAAAAAATAATTGAATTGACTTTCCTCTAAAAGTCGAATATTGTTTAAATTTTATAAAAGAATATTTCTTCGTTTTATATCTATAGATAAAGGCCGAGGCGAGAGAATATTCGTTGTCCTAATTGCCACATGGCGAACTTTACCTCTATGATTGGATGTCCCGTGGCAAGCCACGTGGCAATATCGTGCCACATGGCCCGTGTTGGTCCAATTAGCGTTAGTTTTGTAATTTGTCGTCCTTAAGGGTCTTTCATTTATTTATATTGAGATTTAAATTGAAGAATGGATAGAAGGGAAGTATATTATTCTTATGTGGATTTTGTCCAATAAAAGAAATAATAACAAAATCCGGAATTACATTTGAATTATCCTTCCCAAGTTTTTATCTTCTTTCAACTTTTGTCATTGATTTTTTATATATAAAAAAATAAAGATAAAGTGTCTTCAAATATGAAATTAGTCTTCAAATCTGAAAACAATTCAAAGAGAGAATATATCGTATTAAATGAATAACGTGTGTATATATGTGTGTGTGCGGGTGCGTGCTTATTGGCTAGGGATACTTGTGTTTAATATTATAATTAAATAAATTTTGGAACTTGATTGTACTTTCGTGATAAGTTTTAAGGCGTCCTTTGTCCAAAAAAGGTGTCTCTCCTTCTTCACATTTGAGAACGTCTCTTTCCTCCGATCCGTAAACCCCGATAATAATGTTCTTTGTCGAAGGCTCGTCCCCCTGAGAGTCTCGGCGGCGGATCGAGAGCAGCGTCGACGACGGAGACGGAGACGGAACAGCGACTATCCCTCTCTCCTCCTGGCGCAGGTATCGCTTTCTGCATCTACCTTTTTTTTCTTCTTTTTTTGTGTCGGATGCATCTATGCTGGTCGACCGCAGCTTTTGAACTGTTCAACACGACCGTATGGCCCTCTCCTCCTCGCAGGTAATTGATCCATCAATGAAGACAAATCTAATGATGTAGTGCAGGTTTTTAACTCTATTAGTCATAATAAGATGCAGAAGCGACTGAGAAACCATAAGACTCGTAGCAGTTTGGTGTCTCAGAACGTAATTTGTAACTACCAGTTTCTCATGTCGTAATAATTGAAGATTTTCATGGTAATGCTACGATTTATTTTGTTTGCGGCTTTTTTCGATGTTGTGGGATGCCACTGGGAACATGGGACATATAAATAATGTGTTTTGATCGAGGAGTATTAGTCCTGCAGCGCTTTTGATTCTTTACAGATCGAATTCGCTACTCCGTCGTTCAGCACATCGCACAGATTGAAACATTTCTGCTTTATATTGTAGAATGCTCAGGAAAGAGGGGTATGCATATTTTGTTCGAATTGCTAAGCAATGTATAGTAACTTCTGCTTGTCTGTTCGTCCAGTGCATATGGACTGGATCTAGGCCAATGTATGCACATCTAGTGCTTCCATTTGTTCTCTGTTTGTATATATTGCTTCACCCGACAATCTGTTTAAAGATACTGGTGATATATCTGAATTAGATTCTTATGAAACTGTCACGATACAGGTGATATACCATAGTAGGTTCTTATAAGGTATACACAATCAGCAAGCTTTGCAGACTTGGAGATAGTCCCAATTCCTTTTATGGCCGAAGGCACTTTTCAATCAAGTAACTTGCCTCTCTATTCGTCTGTTTTGTAGGTGGTGCCTGCGTTCTTAATATGACGACCGAAAAAATGAGGCGCCAACATCTGAATCAAGTGGTGTAACTCCTCATGAGGTCGAGTCGGAGCTAACCTACTGTTGTGATCTTCAAGCACCAATTCCTTTTATGGTGTTCGCCTACCAGAGTCACGGTGTACTTGGTGTTGTTCTCTATGGGCATTCTGCGTGCGAGAAGGAAGATTGTGACCTGAGGAGGTAGGAGAAGGAGCAAAGTCTGGGAGCGCAACGGAGACAACAATGATCAGGACTACGAGGAGTAGGGGTAGCAGGAGGAGGGACATGAAGGCTGGGGAAGCGGTTAAAAGAAGAATGTAATAGAAATTATTCAGACTGAGATCTTGGAACTCAACACACCAACCCTTCCTCTCCAAGTCCTCCCGTTGGGATCTTGGAACTCAAAACCTGAGGTAACTTGAGTTTTTAATCTTTTACTATAGTGCACGGAACATGCTGCAATTGCAGCACGTTCACCTTAACCCTTCTCCATGTCCTACCGTTGGGATCTTGAGTTCGTCTGCTGGAAGTTCACAGCACGTTCCATGCACAGTAGGAGAGGATTACGAACTAAGTTACCTCAGCGTCTTGCGATCCAAGATCCCAGTGGGAGGACATGGAGAGGAAGGGTATAGGTGTTGAGTTCCAGGATCCCACCCAAATGATTTCTATTACCTTCCTTTTTTGACCGCTTTCCCTTGCCTTCAAGCTCCTCGTCCTCGTTCTCCTCGTAGTCCTTAACATCGTCGTCGCGGTTGCGCTCCCATGCTTCGCCTTCCTCGTCCTTCCTCCTGAGAATTCTTGACCAAGCTGCCCTGCAGGAATTCTTTGCCAGTCGTGCTGCAAGATTGATCTTCAATCCCCAGTTCCTTTTATGTGTTATCATACTGGAGTCACGATGTGCTTGGTGTTGTGCTCTATGGGCACTCTTCGTGCCCCCTCCATGAGGAGGTAGGAGGAGCAAAGTCCGGGAGCGAATTCTTGCCAGCCATCTTCAAAATAGAGGTGTTGTCCCTCCAAATATCGATTGGAGAAGTACAACATGACCATGAAATGTGTAAATTCCCGGCATAAGGTCTGTTTTTCGTCTCTTTCTGACTCGTACTTTTCGCTATGTTAGCATGTTCCTTCGAAATCTCCCACACTCTGAAAATGAACAGTATTTTTCAATTTAGGACGGAAAGGACCTAAAAAAATAATAAAAAGCAATCAATTTGCCATTCATAACCCTCAAATAATTAGGTCTTGAAATCCCCAAATTTACCTCAATTAACAACTCCGATTTTCTAACATAATCATGTCATGTGATACGATAACAAGCGGATTGAATGACAAAGTCACATTGGTATTTTTCGCTAGCCAAGTTGGACAAACATAACGAAATGATTTGATTATACCAATTCGACAAAACTTTTAGATTTGATTGCATCTTTTGAAAATTGTAAGACTCAATTACACTTTCATGATAAATTTCAAGACTTCGGGTGCACTTATCCGTATTTTAAATTACTAGCTCTTATTTGAGCCACCTACAAATATCGATTTATTTCCAAATTACCAACTTCTATTGAACTGACCAATGTATTTTGCAACCTAATAATGAAATTCGGTAATTGTTGCTTAAATAAAAAGTCACTAATTCATTTAGGAAATTACCACTCTCTCTAAGGTTTCTACTGTTTGTGTATACATATTCAAATTTCTCAAATTGTTTTAATTTTAAACTTCCTTGTTTATTTTGTACTTTTTAATATTGAAACTTGCCATATTATCTGCCCCATCGGTATGAAATTGAATGACTATGTTAACAAACAAAAGGACCTGATCTGATAAAGTGTATTATTTGAAGGGTCTAACTGTAAAACTTAAAACGTTGTAGGACTCAATTAAATAATCTTCAAAAGTTAGAGGACCAAAATATGAATCACAGGATACAATATGGCGGTTTCGTAATTGAAGTCTCTTCGTACTTCCCTTCCTCCTTCCTCCTACAGTTCGCTCCTGTGGCCGCCGCTTCTAGTTCTCATTGATTTGACACGACGGCGCCTAGAATGCGAAGAAGACTACGCGGCGGCAGTTCGCCGCCGTCGGCATTCGTGGTGAACAGGAAACTCCTTTCCCGGCGACTAGGGTCGTACAAGCACGATTGCTCGACCGTGGAAGACCTCGTCAAGCGTCTCTGCGGGGACTTCCCCGAGTACCGGCGAATCAAGCGACATCCCTTCGCGAACGCCGTTCGGGAAACCCTGGAGTTACTGAATGAGAAGGAGCGAAATGAGCGCCAGCAGTTGCGGTCGCCGAGCTCCCATGAGGGCAGCGACGATGACGATGACGAGCACGAGCTCGGAAGAGTCGATTCCTCGAGAAGGAAGTCGAGGAGGACGGACGTGATGGAGGACAGGCTGCAGCGGTTCGAAAACGATTACATTAGGAGGAAACGACCGCGGAGCAGCCAGGAGGATTCGTCGACTGAGCCGGACGATGACGATGATGAAGGCGAAGAAGACGGTGCTGTATCGACATCGGAGGATGCGATTTACGAGCAGAAGATGGAGCCGGAGTTCGACTTGATGAAATCCATGCTCCGGGGGAGCTACGTCGGCGAGGCGAAGCGTAACAAAGCTAAGCAAGACGAGAAAGATCGACAAGAGAAGAATATTGAGGTAGAGGTTGCGACTAAGAAGCCTAGGAGAGTCATTGATATGACGAATGCGGGTGATGAGAAGGCGGTAGCGGGAGTGAAGGGCGTAGGTTCAGCTTGGAATGAGGGGGTGACGGTGAAGGGGAAGGAAGGCCCGAGGTTTAGGGATTTGGGAGGGATGAAGGAAGTCTTGGAAGAGCTGAAGATGGAGGTGATTGTGCCGTTGTATCACCCGCAGTTGCCGAGGATGCTCGGGGTTAGTCCGATGGCGGGGATTTTGTTGCACGGACCGCCTGGTTGCGGCAAGACCAAGTTAGCCCACGCCATCGCCAATGAGACTGGCGTTCCCTTTTACAAGATTTCCGCGTCTGAAATAGTTTCCGGAGTCTCTGGTATATCTGTTATTTTTTTTCGCTTTTGAGTAGTTTTTTCCTTCTTATGGATGATCATTTTGATTGTGGAGCTGTCTATTGTGTTTTGTC
This sequence comes from Rhodamnia argentea, assembly GCF_020921035.1. Classification (NCBI taxonomy): domain Eukaryota; kingdom Viridiplantae; phylum Streptophyta; class Magnoliopsida; order Myrtales; family Myrtaceae; genus Rhodamnia; species Rhodamnia argentea. The sequence goes on along the minus strand of NC_063150.1, from coordinate 27,216,244 downwards.
TATTCTGAATTTATTGGCTAAGTACGGAAAAATCATTAGTATCAGGTAGCCATTGGCTCTATGTTTGTGTTCTCTCTGAACTCATGATGTCTGATCAATGCTTATGTTTGTGCTTGCTTCTGTTACCAACTCAATGTCCTCTCTATTTCCATTCAGGTGTTCCCTTCCGTTTTCTTTTGCTTTATGTAGTTTTTCAATGGATAAACCTAGTAGCATGGTATGGCCAATATGTTTAGCCCGTCAAACAACATTGCCTGTAAACTGAGCTGCTTGCTTTACTTAGCATCTGATGTTGCATAAAAATAAAAATAAAAAAGATCTTTTTGCTACATGCCACCACTGCCAACATATATCTTGCTTCAATTTGCTATCCTTGGTCCAAACATGATAAGCTCCACTATTCATCTTGAATGGCTGAAATTCTAGGTGCATCAGAAGAAAACATCCGGGACCTCTTTTTGAAGGCACACAAGACAGCACCATCGATTGTATTCATTGATGAGATTGATGCGATCGCCTCAAAGCGAGAAAATCTTCAGAGAGAAATGGAGAGACGGATTGTGACACAATTGATGACTTGTATGGATGAATCGCACAGGCCAGGAAAATCAACTGATAAGAATGCAGACACAGAGAGCTCTGATATGAAGCCTGGCTATGTTCTTGTAATTGGCGCAACCAATAGGCCTGATGCTGTTGACCCTGCATTAAGGAGGCCTGGACGCTTTGATCGTGAGATTGGTTTAGGCGTTCCAGACGAAAATGCCAGGGTTGAGATCCTTTCAGTGATCACACGTACCCTTAAACTTGAGGGATCTTTTAATTTTCTTAAAATAGCAAGATCTACTCCTGGCTTTGTTGGTGCAGACTTGGCAGCGCTTGCTAACAAGGCTGGCAACCTTTCCATGAAGAGAATTTTGGATGAAAGAAAACTTGAATTATCTAAAAATTCTATAGAGGTAGATAGTATTGATGAATGGTGGCGGCAACCTTGGTTACCTGAGGAAATGGAGAAGCTCGCTATTAGTATGGCTGATTTTGAGGTGATGAGTTACTCTTCTCCGTTTTATACTTTGTATTTTCGAAATCAGGGTTGCTTTTATTTGGAAATGTTTATAAAATATATAGACATTCTTAATAAGTTTGTCATTGCCAAATGTGCTTTAGTCTGAAGACCAAACGACGTATTTGTCACATCAGCTTGACATTCCTTCTTGGAGATTGAGATTGAAATGTTGTATCGCGCATTCCGTCTTTTGTGGTTTTTATTGTTGGACAGGATTATTTTTCTATTGACAATTTTGCTGGTTCTGTTGTCTGATTATCCTTCTTGATCTGCACTTATCTATGGTTTACTTTTCAGGAGGCATTGAAAATGATCCAACCTTCTTCTAGAAGGGAGGGATTTTCTGCAATCCCTAATGTTAAATGGGAAGATGTCGGAGGTCTTGACTCCTTGAGGCAGGCATTTGACCGGTATATTGTTAGACGTATAAAATATCCTGAGGAGTATGAGGTAATTGACAAACAATTTGTGTTTCCATAACAGTACTATTAGTCTGTTACTGTAGTTCTCTTCAGTCAGCACGATTGAAAATCAGATTAGTGGAAGGGTCCTTCATAAAGCAGAGGGAAGTTTTTCTCTAGCAAATTCTTCAGGCTAGTCATTGGGAATGTGGACTACTTGATGCATTGGATTTACTTTAACCATGATCCAAATACTTGTCTTTGTTTAAGGCACGAGCAGGTGCATAGGTGTTGTTAGTACCATCAGCCATCCGTCCTTAGGATCCTTGGGCATGTGGCTCTGAAGTTGCAAGTCATGGGGATTGTCTGCCACTAATGAACTACTAAACAGCACAGCTTCCATGAGGTGTGGTTGAGTTTAATGTCAAACAGGAATCCCGGAGGATGAGTGCTTGCTAGTTTGGTGTGTGAAAATTTTGGTCTAGCAACTAAGCTTGAGAGACGCAGCAATTTTATAGTGCACTTGACCATTAAAAGTTGTTTCTTTGTTATAGCAATGCCGACCTTATATTAGTTTGTCTCTCTTTCAAGTTATTGGCCTTTGGATTTTTGCTTAGTAAGAAGTTGTACTGCCTCATCATCTTCCATTGGTTCTTTCTGTTTCCATTTTATTACAATCTCTGTTTGTGATTTGGCTTTCAGGAGTTTGGAGTGGATCTAGAGACGGGGTTTCTGCTTTTTGGGCCTCCTGGTTGTGGTAAAACTCTGATTGCCAAGGCAGTTGCCAATGAGGCAGGAGCTAACTTTATTCACATCAAGGCAAGTTTCTTTAGTTTCCTGTTCATCAGTTATTTCATCTTTAATTATTTGGGAAAGTTCTGCATATTTTCTCTTTCATATCCTGTGTGACTTGAAATTCTTATTTTTATGAGTTTCTTGACTGTTTAGGGCCCTGAGCTATTGAACAAGTATGTTGGAGAAAGTGAGCTGGCAATTCGAACATTGTTTAGCCGTGCTAGGACTTGTGCGCCATGCATACTTTTCTTTGATGAGGTTTGTGAGACTCTCTCATTGTGGCTGTCTAATTTGTTTTCTTTTGGAATTTGTAACTTTGGATAGACATAATTGTCCATTAGTAAGCTTGGCTTTTCTTATTTCGATCGTTGCGAAAGTTTGTCCTGCAATAGGCATAGTTAAGTTCTACTTAAGGAATCACTGCTCTACTTAAAGAGATGAAAAATCTGTGTCATTTTATCGACCTTAGAAAGATGAGCCTCTTCTCTTTTGTCTTTTTTTTTTTTTGGGGGGGGGGGAGGGGTGACGGAAGGGGTTGGTGTTTCACCATCTAACTCAATTAATGTTTCACGTCAGTCATATATGAATTGCCTATACAAGGCATTATAACTTTTCGTAAGATATGGTTCTTCATAGAAGTTTCTTTAGAACAGGAATGGGAAGGCTCAATCGATAGGGGTTTGTGAGTAATTAGGGAAATGCGGGAGGGATAGAGGGAAGAAAAAATTTGATAGGTTGCTTGATCAGTTTCTGATCAGAATGCATATTTCGGATTTTTTTTTGAGAATGTTCCTTAGTTTGTTGTCTGATGACCAGTTGTAACTGCCCTTAGTTTGTTGTCTGATGACCAGTTGTAACTGCCCTGACTAACTGTTGAGAGGGGGCTGGCCTGGCCCCCACTCCTCCTCACCTGCTGATCTTATCCATGTGCATGGCTCCGTAGTTCTTTTCTAGCCTTTATGGTGCTTCACGACAAGAAGCCTCTCTACCTCTTTCTCTCTTAAACCTCTTCTTTATCTCTTGCCTTTGTCTTGCACAAGATGTATTTACAAATAATCCGTCGTGAAAAATCTGAGTATTGTCGTTTTTGCCTGTGGTGCTGAAGGAACATTGCTTCTTTAGTGCTGACTGTCAAATTCTGAGAAGGATCATTACGGTGTCCTTTGGAGCTTGTAATTTGTTGGCAAGCAAAAATGGGGATTTTTTTTTCCCCCACTTGATCTTTGACAAAACTTGGTGAATCTAAACAGAAGTCACAGAACCGATTTACTTCGTGCCCCCATTCCATCATTTTACTTCTTGGTTTTTTTATGGCAATTGGGGCCTGAAACTCATGGATATGCCATCTATCTCCTCAAAGCTAACTACTTTCTAGCCATGAAACACCGAAGTGAAATAGACGGTGTTGTCATTGTAGCTTAGTTGTCTGAATTCCTTTGGTCGTGCATTTACTTAGTCATGTGATAATTGATACTTTTATCTGCAGGTGGATGCTTTAACAAAGCAGCGTGGCACAGAAGGTGGATGGGTCGTTGAGCGACTGTTGAATCAGGTCGGTATCTTGAGGAAATCGAAGGAGTGTCTTTTAGTATATAACCCCGTATCTTGTCCAGTAAAATAGAACTTGTATGACTTTCTGTGCAGTTGCTTATAGAGCTAGATGGTGCAGATCATCGACGTGGCGTTTTTGTGATTGGGGCCACAAATAGGTCTGATTTATAGTTACAGGCTTAAGTTGTCACCATGTCGAGTACTTTGCTAACTTATCGTCGAATTGCTTACTTTTGGCAGAATTGAGGTTATAGACAGTGCTCTCTTGCGTCCTGGAAGGTTTGGAAAACTTCATTATGTTCGCTTGCCAACTGCTGATGAGCGTGGTTTGATTTTGAAAGCCCTAGGGAGGAAGAAGCCTGTTGATGCCGGTGTGGATTTAGATGCCATCGGGCAGATGGAGGCCTGTCAGAATCTAAGTGGCGCTGATCTTGCTGCATTGGTTTGTCTATTTCATTATGCTTCTTTCCTTTTATCATTACCATTTAGCATCATCAGGTTGACAATCACATCAACTCTCTCTCTCTCTCTCTCTCTCTCTCTCTCTCTCTCTCTCTCTCTCTCTCTCTCTCTCTCTGTGACAACTTGAACAAAATTTTATGCGGGTGGGGATAACTTCAACATCCACCAATTTCATTTCCAATAATTTTAGGTCAATGAAGCTGCAATGCTTGCTCTCGAAGAGAAGTTGACTTCGTCGGGTCAGCATTTGGATTCTCCATGCACCATAAAGGCAGCTCATTTTGAGCAAGCCCTAACTAAAATTTCTCCCTCTGTATCAAAGATGGTTGGTTCTCTCAGTCATCATGCGACTCTAATGCTAGGATCTTCGAATTTACTTTGATAGGAACTTCTAATCGCCCTTCCATTTTCATCTGAGCAGGACATAAAAGTTTATGAGAAATTGGCCAAGGAATTAAATGCGGCATGAGATAAAGCAGTATTTGGAGCTTGTCGGCAGGCAACTACAGTTTTGATCAATATTGAGTGTAAGGAATTCAATTTTTGTGTAGATTATATTGCAGTTGTTGGGAATTGATAAGCTGTGCGATAACTTGGTTTGTCATATATTATTACTCAGACAGTGGAGAAAGTTATCATAATGTTGTCGATATGAAATATTTTTACTTTGGTGTTGCATCTTGTGGATGTCCTCTTCCTTTTCATGCTTTGACTCTCTTATGTAACATGGTCCATTCTAAGCTCGAGGGCCACATGCTTTGGAATTATAGTTATGTGATTGAGTGCTACTGCTGTATATTTTTACTATACTAATTAGTCTGTGAGTACGATGTTGAGCGTACTGCTTTTTTCTGTCTAGATTCAGCTCTCTTGGAGCAACACCTTTGATTGCTGAACCTGAACGGTTGATTGGTATTAAGGTTCTGTCTGTCAGTGCGGTAACTTTGTCAATGTAAATAGTACATGTGCACTGCGAAAGCTCCAGCGGAGTGGCAATTGAGTCTTGGCCGCTTCCGTCGAATTGCCTAAATCTGAAAGATGGGCTTTCAAAGAGGTTGTGAGAGCAGATTCACAAAAACCACCATGAACTCCCGCTTTCAGGTACACCACCACCTCCTCTTCTCACTTTCTAGTCGCAGTCAGATAAGTTGTGTCGATCGTGGTGGATGATTAGCTAAACCGAAAGTATAAACCCAGTGCTTAACCAGTAAGACTTTGTCGAGCATCCCGCTCATCGTCGCTTGATTTCGATAAAGTATCTCCTGGGAGAAGGATGGTCACATTTCTTCTGTATGATAGCATAGCACCTCCTTGTTATTTTGTTTTGTGCTTGTGACATTCTAAATTTCAATTTTACTTTTCTCCCAAGAATTCAACCTCGAGACTCGCTCCCAAGAAAACGCTGTGCATGATGGGCTGAGCAACCCAGCTACAGGGATAGCTCTGTAGAGAGTCCACAAAGGTAGAAGAAACTGATGTGGTGGTTGCATCTAACACTCGGCCATTTGTGCACTGTGCCACCGACCCCCCGGTCGGAAATCTCCCCTCGCGACTCGCTTTTGTCATGGGGAAAAGCGTCGCGTGTTCTTCTCTCAAACCACGAATTGCTAGAATCTTCCTAGTCATCTTTTGGCCGAAAGCGGCTTGCATCTTTGAAAACGTTGGCAAAGCGACATCTTTGGTCAACTATCCTTTTTGGACATTCTGATGTCTCTTGCCACATAAAGCGTCCTTGACCCCCCACTTTGATTTTGAACATAATTTGAAATTGCTATTTGTGCATCGCTCGCCGTTAATTTGCTTTAATCAGGTACGCTACTATTTATTGACTGGCCAAAATCTCATTTGAATATCTTACCCTGCAGCTAGTGTGGCACGTCCGACAAAATGACCACCCTTGTGGGTATGTGTTACCTTATTAAACTTTCGTCGAAGGTCATTCAACTTAGGGTTTGCTTACTTGTTGACATGGCGTGGCCGGTGTTAATGTGGCCAATTTTTAATAATATTTTAATATTTTTAAATTTTTCTTTTTTTTATTTATTTACTTTTTTTTTTCCTTTGCCTTCCCTTTTTTGTACTCTTCTTCTTCTTTGCCTAATTGGCCTGTTGGAGGAAGAAAAAGGAAAAAAAATTGAGAAAGAAAATAAAAAAAAAATTGAGAAATATTAAAATATTATTAAAATTTGACCACGCCAGCGCCGGTCGTGCCACGTCAACAATTGTCGCTCAAAATTGGCCGGAAAAACTAAATTAGTACGAATGCAAAAGATTTAGGACTAAATTGATTGGTTGGGAGATTCGGATATTCAACACAATTGTAATAGGTTTATAACTTTTTTGGTAATTTTTCTTGCAGGTCCGTGATAATGATGGCCAATTAAGGGAGTAAGAGTAACTTATCTATTTCCTTTCTTTTAATTATAAATGTATATCTAACACATTGAAACTAGATGTACATATAGGGGAGAGTACCCTTTCGGTTATCGTCTCAGCTATTTCATGTTTATTATTTCTTTTAGTGTGTAATTGCTTTAATTTCTTCGTTTTAATCATCTACATATTTGATAATTCTTAAAATAAGCCACGACACATCACGATTATACCGACTTGATCCAAGTGGAAATTCACATCAATTGTATTCACATAAAAGATGCATGTTTATGTACTTAAAGATCCTCTTCGTAATTGTGTGGTAATTTCCAATAGAAGGAAATTGTTTATCTTGATGTAAAATTAGTGAAGTTGGGTCTATTGCGAAAGATCGTGTCAGTTATCTTCACCGTATGAATAGTTAATTATTTTTGAATTCAGCCCATATATTTATGAGATTGATCGATGTAATTATGTGACTAAAGTAGTATAAGATTTTCATTCATGTAAGACTGATATAACACAAAATGTGCGCTTCTATCATACCTATTCTTATATGCTGTCTTTATTCTCGATTTTATAACTTACGTATAATCAACATCTCTAAATTTTGACATGAGAAGGTGATGTATATTACTCTAGAAATTAAGTTATTGTCATATCTAATATGTTGGAATGTGATTCATACTCCCCAATGATAGGAAAGCACCGGGGTTACGTTCTACATTGAGCGGGCCGAGATTCGGGGGAGTCGCCTCGGCGAGGGTCTCAAAGGGCAAGGCGGAAGGTTTTTATAGTTTGAGCCCATAATTTTTCATTAGTAGTTTGAACTTATGCCTATGAATAGTTATTATATATATATATATATATATATATATATATATATATATATATATTATTTATAATTGAGTGATATAATAAGATGTAGGAGTTACTAATTATAGTGAAATCCTCTGTTGGGTGTAAACTTAATTTAAGGGTAATGCATGATAAAATTTTATGTCTCGATTTTCCCTTTCTCTCTATGCTTTACTTCATTATGGTTATACTCTGAATCTTAATATAATATTAGATCCCAAATTAAGTTTACCTTCTCTCACACTAGATCGTGACAAATAATACTACTTATCAAGTATATTCTTGATTTACTTGGATCGCGTCTCTTCTCCTCTCGCTCTCTCACCTCTCGGAAGCCGCCGCACCCCGCCAACACCGGCAACCGCGCTCTGCCAGCGTCGATGAGCACGAGCCTATGGCTGCGGTTCTCCTAACCATATTAATGTTTTTTTTTCCCCCTTGGCATTGGATCAAGTACACCGACATAATCAGACTTTTTAGTACATCGCCTCCCGAATCCAACGGCTGTGATGAAAGATACCTTGAAAGGTATATGATCTCCTCCCAGTCTCCCACCATAGACAATCATTACACCAAGAACGTGAGCCTACCGTTCTCCTACACCCCATTATTTTTCTTTTTTGTGTGCGTGCTTTTTTTTTTTTTTTTGGCTACGATAGATATAGACCGTTGGTTCAAGCGCACTGACATGATCGAACTTTTTAGTTCCATCCCCTCTCGAATCAAACGGTTGTGATGAAAGATACCGATGAGGTTGTAATCTCGTCCCACCCGTAGACAATCACTACCCCCGCTTTGTTGATGGGCTTGTTTTTTTTTTTTTTTTTAAACATGTGTTAGGACTTAAGAATGTCCATCACACAACATCCGGAGTGCGGGTCCCACCCCTTAAAAAGTTCCAAACTTTTGTTACAGAACCAAGCAAATTACAAAAGGGAAAAAGAAATTACTTTCCTTTTTTCATTAATCTTTAACGAAATGACACCTTTCACAAGAAGATAATTTCCGTCTTCACTTAAATTAAAGCGGGCAAACCATATTTGAAGATAATATTGTGACCTTTTTAATTTTTTTTTAAATTAATTTTATAAAAAAATTATATTAAAATTTAAATTTAAATTTTAAACAACGTTGTTTTAGCTACGTTATCGCCATATATGAAAGAAAAAAATACTAAAAAAATCACATCAGCGTATCGCATTAATTAAATTGAACGGAGCTAATGAAAAGACTAGATTGCATTAATTAATTTTAAGATTCAATTGCTCTTTCGCAATAAATTTTAAAACTTTTAATGAATATACTTTGATTTTTTTTTTAACTTTTATGATAATAGGCTGTTGTGGTATGGAAACATGAATACCGAAAAAGAAAAAGGAAAAGAAAAATGAAAATGAAAAGGCGAGCGTGGTGTAGTGGGGGCACATCGGCATCTTCGGTTTGAATGCTTGAATCCAGTGGGGGGATTACGTGTGGCTGTTGGGCTCTTTAACTACCCATTTAACTCCAACTAATTATAATTCTAATCCTTGTCTTAATTTCTTCGAACCTTACTACCCCAACCCTAAAACAATTCACTTCCTTGTCCGCTCACACATGTAATACATTCCTGTTTTTATATAATTTCGTAAAAAGTGAATAATTACTCTTCCTCTCAAATTCTCGACCTTTTACTTTTTCCTCCTCTCCCACCACTGTGCACGCGAGTTTTTCTTTGGTTTGTTGATCTGCTCGTTCCGCTTGTTGGGTCTTGATCTTTGGCCTCCGGAGCATGTCCACAGAGAGAGTATGAGCGAAAGGAGTGATTTTTTGGTCGGAATTCTCGATCGGTCTTGAGTCGGAGAGATGGGAAGGGCGAGACTGTGGTGCGTCTTTCGTGCTTTGAAGTCCGGGGTTTTTGATGCTATGTGATTGTCCCGGCTGTGGTCGTGGGTGGGCGATTCGCGGTCGGTCGGTTTGGTTGTTTTGTGTTGTGCAGCGGTGGGCATTTTGATTTGATATGGGTGGGTGTTTCCCTTGTTTTCGATCATCCAAGGGCAAGGAAGGGAATGGACTGAAGGAAGTGAACAAGAAGGATTCAGCTAAAGAAGCCTCAGCTGCTCACTCTCATCATGTGAGCAGAGTCAGCTCAGGTAAAGAGAAAGGTCTTCCTTTTTGGGTTTTTTTCTATGTAATTCATGAGTAATTTTTTAGTCTTCTTCTGGATTTGCTTGATCAATGGGTGTTGGTTCTTGCCTTTCTGTCGTCGGTCTATTTTTCCTGCCGGGGCCAATTGTGGCGTTGATGCTAGTTCTAATTTGATTGGATGCATTCATGGTTCATCTTTTTCAGGGAATTGGGGTTTCTTGTTTCTTGACTGTTTCAGTTGCTTGGGGCTATTGATTGATTTTGAGATATGTCAATGGTTATCGGAGTTCCTGACATTTGGTTTTAGTGGATAATTTTCTGAGTTTTGTACGTATGAGCTAAGGTAGAGGCATAGGCTAGTCAATGCTGTATGAGTGCAATTTTAAACTTTTCAAGTGGAATCATTAAGAAGGCAAACTGATTACCCTTAAATGAAATGTCTTTCCTCTTTCCTTAGAGGCGTGTCAAAGTAGTGTTTGAGCTTGCCAATGCAGTTTCCTGTGATGAGTGTCGAACTATATAGTAACGGACTTTCTGTGCAGGGTTAAGGTCCAGCTAGTCTAGTTTCTGGTATTATTCTTGTACTGCTGTGTTTTGGTGGCTAAGATTAAATCCACTGTCCCGGGAAAGTGTATAGGCAGGCATCTTTTGATATTGGACTTAAAGAGATCCTTGGTGCTGACTATTTACTAAGCATTAACAATGGTTACTTGTGGGCTGTAGGGCATCCTTAGATTTGGGTGTGATGCTTTGTAATTTGAGTATTGGGTGTGCAATCGTGTCCGACTATATGCAACCTACATCTGATAAGGAAGCTCACTTTTGCTATGAGATATGCTCTATCTTGATTATTTACTTCATATGATCTACGTAACATGTTTGTTGAGATGCCATATTTATTGAAAGGATTACTTTTTACTCAATTTCCCTCAACTTGCCTGGTTTTAATGACTGAAATTCTTTTTAGATAAAACAAAATCTCGAAATGGTTCTGACCCCAGAAAGGAAGTACCAGTGCCAAAAGATGGACCGACAGCTAATATTGCTGCACAAACATTTACCTTTCGAGAGCTTGCTGCTGCAACAAAAAATTTTAGACCAGAATGTCTTCTGGGTGAAGGAGGATTTGGTCGTGTCTATAAAGGCCGACTAGAGAGTTCAGGCCAGGTTAGTTTTGCCTATTCATGCCCGATTCTTTTGTAGCCTGTCATAATAATTTTTTGTCCTGTTCTGTAAAAAGATAATTCACCAGCTGTTATGATGATAACATTACATATTCTATTTAGCAAGTAAATTCATTTCATAAACAGGATTCATATCTATAATCCCATTTGGAGGCTGCTTCTATAAAAGGGTTACACTCGTATGTTCATGTTAACAATCCTAAGTTTTTCCCACTTGGTTTGCAACTACAATTTTTTCTTAATTCTAGTACTTGGCAGCTGTAAATAGTTGATAGAACGCATAAATTCTCAGATAATGTTCTCTGATTACCTAGTCCCCCCCACACCCACCCACCCCCCCCTTTCTCTCTCTCTCTCTCTCTCTCTCTCTCTCTCTAATGGTGATCTTTGTTTGCACTGATATACATGTTCAGGTAGTTGCTGTTAAGCAGCTTGACCGAAATGGCCTTCAAGGAAATAGAGAATTTTTGGTAGAGGTTCTTATGCTCAGCCTATTACACCACCCAAATCTTGTCAACTTGATCGGTTATTGTGCTGATGGGGACCAACGCCTCCTTGTTTATGAGTTTATGCCACTGGGATCGTTGGAGGATCATTTGCACGGTATGGCTATGCTAAATCACTTATTGCATTTCTATGTTACATAAATGCAAGTTCCTTATCGTGCTTCTTGATATGTCTATGGTGCTTATTAAATAGGATAGAATCACCAAGGTGAAAAGGTTGCCTGAATCCTACTAGTTGTAAAAATAAAGTACCATTGCTGCAGACTAATTAAATGGGTAGAGTATAAATGAGTATTTGTTTGTGAATTATCAGTAAAAGTTTCTAAAAAAAATAATATGAACTACTCATTATCAGAAAAGTCTCATTTCCATGATTCTCGATAAAGTTGAGGAGAATTTTTTTTCAAGTGTTCCTTGGTAGTAACCTGGAGATGGTCTTTTTTTGGTGATGTGATCAAGAAATTTGAGAAGCATGCATAACCCTACCAAAATGACGCGTTGTGGTTCTGTCCCTTTTGATTATTGTAGTATCCTCTTTCTTCTTGGCATTCATCCACATGTATTCTTCTGGTATCTCTTTTCTGAAACATCTGGATGTGATGGAGAGTTAACAATTGTATCTTAGATCTTTCTTCTGGAGCATCTGGTAATATAGGAACAATACGAGGATAGGTAAACCAAACTTCATAAGTACAGCATCAAGGGGATGCTACCACATCATCTTTCATTGCTGTTAGATCTTAAACACTTTAATGCCAAGTATTGGGTCGAGGGGCATGAGCAGCAACTTCGATTTGTGGTGTCAAACCAATTAGAACTTGTGACTAGTGACATGAGCTCCAGAGTGATTAGAATGTCCAGGTATTTTAGTTTGCTTGTTTCTTTTTTTCATCTTTTTACTTGTTTTTTGTTATTGTTCTCGAATTGGGCCAAAATGGAAGGAAGCATTAATAGATGAAGTTGGATCCATCTCATTAGTCTTTTGTGTATTGTTCGGGAGAAGGATGAGATGATATGGTATCTTTCATCAGTAGGCATCTTGAATCTCAAAAGATGGAAATAAATCAGACGAGACATTTCTATTGGCTCAGGGTACAATGCTCAAACAAAGTCAATTTTTGGTTCAGCATTTGTTGTCAACATTTCAGAAAGTCGAAGTCTGGAAATTCAACATATCCAGAACTTTTGTATGCTTTATTCGAGTAGCATCTTAATGAAACCAATCTATGAGACGAAATGCATAATGCCATTCAAAAGCTATGGATAGAGAGGTGGTTAAGATATGAATGAGTAGACTTGGAGGGAAAGAAAACATAAAAAGAAAATGCACGAGCAGAGTTGGAGAAAGGACGAGTGAAAAAATTGTTTACCCTGAACTGGTGTAGTCCACGCTGCAATACATTGGTGGTTTTTGCAGTGTTTGACCTTCACCTTCGAGCAATAGATGTTGCATAGAGTTAGAGCTGGTGATAATGCCTACAAGCGTAGCAGTGGCATCATAACTGGTTGCTGATCCCACAGTTCCTTGTGCATTTTTTGTTATATTACTGATGACACCACATCGACGGCTTCACAAATGAGAGTTCTATAACTAGTAGCAGCTGTGGACTGCTGCATCTAGCATGTTAGTAGTGGTGGAAGTTGATATTACACTAGAACAGAATACATAACTGCTGAAATCTTTTCGAGGAATAAAGTCTGGTGAATTTGTTCCTTGAGCTATACATTTTGCATGTTTGTATTGGAGCTGATGACTATCAAAAGGTAATCAGTAATTTCTAAATGCAGTTCTTTGAATATAACGAATCTTCCTTTTTGAGTGCTTATTTGAAAGACTTGTCTGAACCTTAGTTTCCGTCTGTCTCTAGATCTTTGCTGTTACTTCTTTTTTCTTTGTCTTCATGAGGGAAAGGGTGGTCTTGGGGGTTTGAAGATTTATCCCATGTTATGTAAGGGGAGTAAGGAAATAAATAAAGTGAGATCGTTTCGACATTTTCTAATTGAGTTACCAGCAGCTAAAACAGCTTTAGCATTAGCCTGATGAGGAATGAAAGACTAGTTTTTTAATTGATTGCATGGTGATTCAGTTTAGGTTGTCTTGCTTGTTCTTGTAGAGAATGAGGAGTGGACGTTTCCAAAGGAGCATGCTCTAGGAGAGGGTTCTGCTAGGAACTTATTCTTGGACGAGCTTTTCCTTATGGAAAGCAAATGGGAAGTGCCTTGGGTGATTGAGGGAGACTCCAATTAAAGAAATAATGTTAAAGAACCCGAACTCAGTGCCAAAGCTTCTACCTTAGTCAACTTTAGATCACCATCCTATTGTTTTAAAAGTGAGAGGTATTAGGTGGGCCTTCTCTAGGAGAGGGTTCTGTTAGGAATTTTTTCTTGGATGAGCTTTTCGTGATGGAAAGCAAATGAGAAGTGCTTTGGGTGATTGGTGGGAAGACTTCAACTAAACAAATAAAGTTTTAAGAACCCTGAACTCAGTGCCAAAGCTTCTACCTCGATCAACTTTAGGTCACCATCTATAGTTTTCATAATGAGAAGTATTAGGTGGGCACACCTTCTTTTAGGTTGAAAAATCTGTCTAAAAGTAGAAGACTTAGAAGAGGTAGTTAATAATAGCTGGAAGAATAGTTCTGCAAGGGGATATTCCAGTTTACTCTTTTCTCAATGCTTAAGGGGATTAAATATGTCTGAAAGCAGTGGGGTTGTTGGAAGGTGGGAAACGGTGGAAAGCAAATTAACCAAACAATTTAAGAGGTTGAAAGCTTGACATAAAGGGGCTGCAATGGCTTTGACGGAGGTGGAGAGATATAGGGGATCAATTGATGAAATCTGAAATGCCATTTATCAACATTTTTTGTTTTTTGGCTACAAGCATTTAGTAACCTTCCACTATGGTTTTTGAAAGCAAGCCATCTTCCTTTTGCAGTGAGTGGTTTGAAAGACTTGCCAAGTCAATTTAAATTCCACTGCAAGTTCACCTGTTTCTTCTGCCAAAAACCTTTATATCCTGGCAGGAGATTGACCAATACAAGGTTCATTCTTGATAGATATTACCATGGTAATTGGAACTGAACATATTTGAACCACAGTGATTGGCATAATGCTTTTATTGTCACGCCTAGCCATATTGAATAGTCATAACCGTCCTTATGGAAGTGTATCAAATAGAAAAACACATGTAAGATATCAACTCTCGCAAATCATCATTAGAACTTTTTTGTAGTTTGCTTCATGTGTTTTCGTCGACCCGGTGATCTCATATTTCTCTAGAGTAAACACTGGATGGTGTTTCTTTCAAGTACTATACTGTACTATAAGACATCAGGCTGTCATTTGGAATATTTTGTCAAAATGACAAGGCAATCCTCTTAATACTGGAGTGTCAGTTTGGTGAAAATATGTGTTCAAATTAATTTTCCATTGCTAATAGTTAATACTAGGCGTGCTGTAGACACCAAATGACTCTTTGGAAAAAAGAATGCAAGCTTAGAGTGCAGTTGTTTTTGTGGAGAATCAACAATTTGGAAAATGTTTTCCAATAATGATCACTTCCACCACTTACAGAATACGTTAAAAGGATAATATTCTCATCATCAACAAAAATGTTAGGCATACATTTTTGTTCATTATGAAAGTGATTATCATTGACTAATTTTTTTAAACGACACAATCATTTTTAGGAAAATATTTTTTAAATCATTACTTTTCTATGAAATAAATGCACCCTTTAGCTTTTGCACGATTTTCTCGTCCATCTTGACTCTGTTGTTTGAGTACGAGATAGAAAATTAGATGCCCGATTTAAGTGCTTTGTTTAAACTTTATCACCAAACAACAGATTAAAGTAGAAAGCTTTCTCCAATGAAACCTAAAGTATAGTTTTAGAAATGTTAGCTATTTCCAGATTTTGAAGGTTTATCCATCATACTTCCGGTAATTCTTTGGTTACTTTAAAAAGATCTATCTCTACACCTTCATGCTTACTGTACAAATTTTTTAATTTAATGTGGACAGCTCTCCTTTTGTGCACTTATGATTGACTCTCTGTTTGCTCTCTCAAAATGGTCAATCGGTATCTCAGTGTCACATTCTTTAACATGTTTTAAAGCTTTGACAACCCTTATCCTCCATAGGGAGAAT
Organism: Rhodamnia argentea; assembly: GCF_020921035.1. Taxonomy (NCBI): domain Eukaryota; kingdom Viridiplantae; phylum Streptophyta; class Magnoliopsida; order Myrtales; family Myrtaceae; genus Rhodamnia; species Rhodamnia argentea. Next base: position 27,200,772 of record NC_063150.1, on the reverse strand, counting down.
TGAGAATCATGACTGAAGCCCTGCAAAATGATATGGTAGAATAGTGATATGAGACTTTACCGTAAAATGACGCCTGTATTAGAGCATTGTATAGGGCCTTTTCATCAAGTAACATGGCTTAAAGGGCTGTCAAGCTGATACTGGCCGTTGTTGGCATTGTAATGATAGCAAGGAAGGATATTGTATGTTGATTTACCAGTTTGAATATCTGAACATCTATGGCTACTTTGTTTGGAATTCAGAACCCCTGTGTTGACAAATTTAATAACTAGGTGATCCAATGGGCTATTTTTACTCATTCGCTATAGATTGATTGGCTAGGTAGGTCGCTGGTTTCCGTCAACTGGCAAGTCGTCCTCCTGCTCACATGTTTTGCAAGTAAAAAATACCTAGGCTAGTCCATGAAAAGACTTTATCTTGTAGCTTTAAGCCGTACAACAAGCAGGTTAAGATGACTTGCTGATGTCTTTTAGCATTGAGTGTTAGCAAAAGTAGGAGACTTGTTGATCAAGATGACATCCATGACAACAAAATATCTTTATGTGGCCCTTTGGAAGGTTTTATTTGTCGTAATAACTCTGGAAAGACTCGGTATTCTTAGAAGCAATATAAGCACATGCAAGTCGGAAAATGCTGAATGCTTTAAATGAGGCAGTTCATGTACCGCAAGGAGAGGTGGACACAGTACCATCTGCCTCCAGGGGAGATGGACATTGTTCTTGTGTTTTCTGTTTTTATGGATAATGGCATTTCAGTGACTCTCGTATTCGAATAATACATGGTATGCAAATTTTTTATGCCATTCGATTGCCTTTAAATTGTCATTTTAGATCTTCCTCCGGATAAGGAGCCTCTGGACTGGAACACAAGGATGAAGATAGCAGCTGGAGCAGCCAAGGGCTTGGAGTATTTACACGACAAAGCAAATCCTCCAGTTATATACAGAGACCTAAAATCCTCCAACATCCTTCTTGACGAGGGTTTCGACCCTAAATTATCAGATTTCGGGCTTGCAAAGCTGGGGCCTGTCGGGGACAAAACTCATGTCTCGACGCGTGTTATGGGGACATATGGTTATTGTGCTCCTGAATATGCAATGACTGGCCAACTAACTCTAAAATCTGATGTCTACAGCTTTGGAGTTGTCTTTCTTGAACTCATCACTGGGCGCAAGGCAATTGACAACTCAAGGGCTCCTGGGGAGCATAATCTTGTGGCATGGGTAGGTTATTCATATATTTCTGAATCTGTTGTTGTGCACGCTACAAGAAACATTGTTTGTGGATTTTTCAATGAAACAATACAAGCTGAGAATTCTCTCTTCTAATATGAGATGGTTTGTAGGCTCGGCCACTCTTCAAAGACCGTAGAAGGTTCCCCAAGATGGCTGACCCTCTACTGCAAGGGCGGTACCCAATGCGTGGACTTTACCAAGCTCTAGCAGTTGCTGCAATGTGCCTACAAGAACAGGCAGCCACGAGGCCTTTGATAGGAGACGTAGTGACAGCTCTTGCATATTTGGCCTCCCAAACTTACGATCCAAGCTCAGCGTCTGCCCAAAGCAATCATGTGGGTCCTTCTACTCCAAGGACTAAAGATGACCGAAGGGGCACAGCTGATGGTTTGGATAGCCCGGATGGGTATCGTGGTTCCCCTTCCACTCATAGGAATTCCCCCGATTTCAGAAAGAGAGACCAAGGCAGGCAATTGACTAGTGGAGCTGAGCTGGGTCGCAGTGAAACTGGCGGTGGGTCTGGGAGGAAGCGGGGTCTAGACGACCCCGAGCGGGCAGACTCCCCTGGGAGTGCTGGCCGAGGGAGAGAGACTCCAAGGAACCGTGACCTCGACAGAGAACGTGCAGTTGCGGAAGCCAAAGTATGGGGGGAGAACTGGAGGGAGAGAAAGCGTGCAGTTGCAGTGGGTAGCTTCGATTCCACAAATGAGTAGACCACCGAAACTCAGTGCAAGACTGCCATGTTGGCTTTGCTTGATCATGAGAAGGCTGCTTCTGGTTGAAACTAAGTGTTATGAATAAGGGGTTCGTTGTGTCCAACTTTAATGCTGCTTGTCCTTTTTTCTGTCAATTCTTCTAGTTAAAACATCCACATTGTTATGTGAAGTACAGGAAGAAAAACAGTTCCAAAAAAAAAAAAGGGGGGGGGGGATGGTTTTGGTATATTGGAAGTATGTTGCTGCCGTAATGTCCTTTTTAACCTGTATGCCTCAGGATTTATAAGCTCTTCATATGTAAGTAGGACTTCCAGTTCATGCCGAAAAGGGAGAGGGGAGAATGTCTCAGTTTTGCCCCCATCGAATGTGTTCTGTACATGATAACAGTTGGTGTGTTATTCAGAATTACTGCACCCCTTTTTCCAGTTTGTTCTCTCTCCCTCTCCCTCTCTCATGTCTTCAGAGCTAAACTCGCTTGCTTCTCTCTTATCTTTCTTCTGCTGTTGCCGCCACGTGAATCTACTGCAAACCATGATAACGATTGATAATTTTAGGGAAGAATTTTGTGAGTAACGCATATTTCCAATGAACAACCATAAACATGAACTCATTTACGGCAGTCAGAGGGAACCCACAGGGCACCAGACCGACCCCGGAAAAGAACATGGCTCTGCATCGTGGGCGACCGCAAACGCTAGTGTGTCCCATGCTAAGGCACAGTAATTGAATAAAGCTCCACAGAGCAGGAGCCGTTACAAGGATCAAAATATGCCGCTATTTTGGAGCTGGCATTCATCGTGGGTGTACCCCTTTTAAGAAACTACCATACTTAATAGTATTTTGTCTAGCCGCCATAAAATTACTATCCTTAACCTTCCACTGCAAATTCAAAAACTAGGAGTAGATGGTCGCAATGAGGGGATGCAACATTAGCGTCGTATACTTGTGCTCTGCCAAATTTCCTTCATTTCCTCCTCTTCCCCTGCGAAAGAACAATTGTTAGCTTCTGAGTGTCAGTGACGAGGGTCCAATATGTTCGGAAATAGCAATGAAAGGCGAAAAAGGGTGGTTACCGAGCTGAGGTAGTCATCCATGGATGATTGCTTGCGCTTCCTCAGAGAACTTGGGCTCTCATTGGCCTGCCTAGATACGGCTCGTTTTGATGGCGTCATGCTCTGAGACTAAAAAATCGAGAAAACAAATGGTTAGTCAACGGATGACACACTTTTTCCATCTAAAGCAACAGCACATCGAAAAGAAGTTCCGCTGGAGTGTCATTATCAGACTCATGAGGAAAATCAACCTTGGCAAGCTTCTTCTCTTTACGGGCTTGTCTCTCCCTCTCATCATATTCTTGATTTTCCTTCTCCACCAACCGAATGAGCGTGTCACACCTCCGAGCAAGCTCTTGAGTTGTGCGAGATTTCACAAACCAATCAAACCGAAATAGAGGTGATGTCCGAAAAGCAGCCTTCAGCTCATCCCAGTTTCCATACCCAAGCTTGTGTACCATGCATATCTGTGACAGTGAACCAGCAAGATCATAAAAAAGTTAAATAGGACTGATACTTTTGGGAAGCACCTCTTTTGTGGTGACTTGGCCCTAAACACAAATGGGATAACATTCACACCATGAACCGGTCGCATTCTTCATTGTACAATTTTCCTTTGTTCTGACCGTACTGAATCTTCAATTCCAGCCATGGATTCTTGTAGCGGTCCAATTTCTTTCCAATAGCTTTCATGATCTCGTCTTTTCGAGATATCCTAGCCTCTCCGCGTTCAATATTTTTTATAATTCTATCATAATCTGCAAAGGATCCAGAAGCAATCAATACAGATTCAAAAGCAAGAGGCCACACAAATAATTTCATCATGTCTCTGACAAGTCAGACACAAATCTGTTCCCATTAAACCGCATGAGAATTTAGTATCTGAAAGCGAGACTAGTGTGTAGTATTTCTTATAGGACGGGCCACTAATGAATTCAGCCAAACCAGGCAATTCATAGTAATGCCGACCGCTGCATTTATGTGGTTTCTTCTACAGTTTCGCAAGTCCATTGTTCAACAGACAATAAACCACGATATGGCCCTAACTTGTGTCAAGACATTTCATATCATCCACATTAGCCACTCAAGGCCACAATGGAAGAAATTGCCAGAGTAGGATACTCACCGTTCAATTCCTTGTATCTTTCTTTGAAAACCTTTGCATATCTTTCAACTTCCTCCTCTGTTTTACCTTCCATCTCAGAAGCAATACTCTTGATGTCATTCCGACCATACTTTTCACAAGCTCTGATGAAAGTATTAAAGTCTCTTCTACTCCATGTTGAAAATCCCTAAAAGTTACCAATAGTACGATATTAAGAAAGGCTCAACAGGAACATTATCCCATTAAACAAACACTCAGGCAAATACCTCTTCCAATAACCTCTCCTTTTCTTCCAGCTCTTCAGCTGTCAATGGATCTCCTACGTCTAAAATTTAAATGCTCGGTTAGCATATGACAAGATCCTTAATCAGAGAAACTAATGTGCAGTAGAAGTACCTTCAGTCTCATCCACGTCTATTGCATCTTTCATTTGATTCTTCTGATGTGCTTGCTGCAAAATTGAATGTAAATAAACAAGTCAAGATTCAAGAACAGCTTCAAGCTGGACAGGTTAAAGGTAACAGAAAATGTTAAATCAATTAAACCCACCATGAGATAGCGTACTTCCTTTTCATATAGCTCACTCAGCCTTTGAGTGTTAAAAAACTGGAAGTCATGCCTGCAACAGAAAATAAAAGCAAAAGTATTCCAGAATGTCAGAACATAGTCCTCAGTCAAAGAGATGGCAGCTCGAGAAACTCTTACAGTTGAGGCATGCGAGGAATTCGAGGCTCTTTGGGTTTTGCAGGTCCACCTTGCCGCATTGTTTGCTTAAAGTACTCAGATTCCGAGTAGCTAATTCAGGAAAAGAAACCATCATGTGATACGGTAAGATGTGAAGGGAAAAAAATTTAGATGCACAGCAAACTAAAAGAAAAAGCAGTACTTGCGCTTCCGCTCTCTTTTTGGAGGTTCAATCCAGTTTTCGCTGACGATTTTCTTAAAGTCAAACTTGTTCTCCTCCTGCATTAAGAAGCACCCAATTTAAGCCACCTAGACGACACAGATATGCCTGATGCAGATGCCACATCGATTACTTAGTAGAGACCAAGGACCAATGGATCTATTATACCTTCTCATCATCAAAATCATAGAGCTCAGCAGCTGCAGTGAAACAAGGAAGATGTGAGCAACTTTGGGATGGAACTGATGAAATATTTTCAAGTATCAGTATACTCACTATCATCCATCTTAAATTTGATCGCATCCTCTGTAAATTTCTTCATCTTGGCATCAAGCTCAGCTGTTGCCTCTTCTCCCTTGGCTATAATTCTGTCAATATCCTCATCTGTAATGGTGCTATCTTTAGAACTGAAAACCATCTCTGCACCGAATCTAACCATTTGAAGCAGCTCATCTTTATTGACAGCTGCATAGAGCAAGGTTCCAAAAGATATCAGTGACACAATTTAGAAACCACCTAATTACTGAATGTACAAGTTAAGCAGCAGCTCACTTTTCTGCTCAGCTAATCGTCCTTGCTGAATCACCAATGCATCAAGGGCAAGCTTTTTGTAGGCCCTCTCAATCACTTTCTCCTCAATAGTGTACTATTTCACAAATAGTGACCATGTAATTAATACCAGAACCATTAGAAATAACTTCCTTCAGAGTAATAGGGACAAGCAACACAAACCTCTGTGCAAAATCTAAACACTTGAACTTCCTTTTTCTGACCAATTCTGTGTGCACGATCCTGTGCTTGCAAATCGACCTGTGGATTCCTGAAAGAATGTAATTCATAACATTAGCCAAGAGAAAGACGAAAAAAAGAGAGGACACGATAGCTCAACTAAAACTCAGAGTTAAGAGCAACCAGTCACTATCATAGAGAATGACAACATCTGCAGTAGCGAGGTTAATGCCAAGACCACCAGCTCTTGTGGACAACAAGAATACAAACTTCTCACTTCCTGGCTTATTGAAAGCGTCAATGGAAGCATCACGTTCTTCTCCACCTGTATTACCATCAATTCGACAATACAGGTACCCACGAAACATCAAATAATCCTCAAGAATGTCCAGCAACCTTGTCATCTGCATTTGGAACCAAGCCATCCACCAGGGTAAAGAATCAATCACATCATACATGGTGTTCAAAAGAGAAGAACACAAATACAAACATATCCTTATTACACAGCACTCATGAGAGAATAATGTTTCAAAGGTCACTTTACCTGTGAAAAAATAAGGACCCTAGAATCACGTTCTTTTAGTTTTGGGAGCAACTTATCCAAGAGAACCATTTTACCTGCAATTAAAATTAATACACAAGGACATCAGCCATTATATGATATGGACACACCACAAACCCCACATCAAACAGAATCTTACCTGCATTGGTTATCAGATGATCTCCTGTTGTATAAGGAGGGCCCGGTTCAGCACCTTGAAAAAGGTACGGATGATTACAGCATTTACGCAACTGCATTGCTATATTCAAAAGACGCTTTCTTTCTCCACCAGCATTAACAACTTCTAAATCTTTCTGCAGTAAAGCTCTGTAATAATTCTTTTGCATCTGAGACATGCCAACTTTCAAGATTGTTTCCTTCTTAGGAGGCAAACCTTTCTCCACATCAGACTTCAACCTTCGGAGGAGAAAGGGCCGGAGAACCTTAAATTAGGAAAATGAAAATGTGAGAAATCCTACAAAGACATCAAATCGTTCCAAAAAGAGGTTCAAGGCCTACCTTATGAAGTTGTTGAACAACTTCCTGCTGATCATTTTCACCAGAAATTTGAAACCATTCATCAAAAGTTTCTGCCGAACTGAATATTTCTGGAAGCAGAAAGTTCAGAAGAGACCACAGCTCATGAAGATTGTTCTGTAAGAGCAATATCAGCATCCTTAGGAACAACACTTCATCGTAATTTGAAAAAGGAAAACCCAGGGCAAAAGAACCAATATTTGTAGAAATGTTGAGCAGATTCAAGGGATAACTCTAGCAAAATCTTCTCAACATACTACAGAGGAAGAACTAAAATTTGATTAATTTTCTATGACATGGATGTCTTAAAATTAAACCCCATATTTCCTCATCACAGTAAATTGACTTGGAGACAGAAAGGGAGTAGGTCAATTATAAAAAGCAATTTCTCAAAGCTTCCAAAGCCAAGGTAAAGAATGTACCTGAAGCGGTGTACCAGTGATAAGAAGACGATAGTTGGTATTATACAGCCTCATCGTCTTTGAAAGTAGAGAATTTTCGTTCTTGATCCTGTGGGCTTCATCAATTATAATATACCGCCAGCTGAATCGGCGCAAGGCAGACTTCTCTTTAATTGCCATCTCAAAACTGGTAACACATACATCAAACTTCCCGGCAACCAATAGTTCATCACGTATATACCTCTGCAGCAGTAAAAAAGTGTCACATTAATTACTCTTCTTGGCATTTGTATATACCATAAAAGTGAGCAACAGTGCATGACAGCTATACCCGTTCTTCTGGATTTCCAAGGAACTTTACAGCACGAAGAACAGGGCAAAAGCGGCGAATTTCATTCATCCAGTTACCCAGAGTTGACTTTGGAGCAACAACCATATGAGGACCAGGAATTCCTCTGAACTCGTGCAGATAACCCAGTAACGAGATAGTCTGCAGCGTCTTTCCAAGACCCTGAAACCAACCAATAAATAATAAAAGATTATCGCGTGATTGCTCATGAGCTGAATGTGCAATATAAATCATGCACAAAGTTGAATTAAAAAGTTATTACATGTAAATGCTACAGCCTTTGACCTACCATTTCATCTGCAAGTATTCCGTTAATGCCATTCTCATACAATCTTATGAGCCAATTCAATCCAGCAAGCTGATAATCCCTCATCTTCCCTTGTATACCTGCAAAACAAGCATGCAAGTAGAACTTAAGAAAGCATTGAGCTCATATTTTCTGGAGATATCCTCTTGGCAAGAAAATTGTATAAATCAGATCAAAAGTGAATCTCTCTAGAGCAAGACGACGATCCAATAAAGGGTGTCCCCAGTGCATGAGGCTCCCGGCTAGACAAGGGTCAGGGAAGGGATGTTAAAAACCTCTACTTTGTCGGAGTATTCTAATTGTTAGTGATAAGAAATCATGACGCCAAATCCATTATTGCTCACAACACCAAGAACATTTACAATCCCTCATTACCTAGCGTTCTGAAATTGCACAAAGCCTTATAGCTTTTGCAAGTCAAAGCAGGGGTACAGGAGAGACATAAGCAGCAAAGACTATCCTTATTCCAATCAATCAATCAATCGATAGATAGATAGATAGATAGATAGATATATAGATATATATATATATATAGAGAGAGAGAGAGAGAGATTACAAGAGGGTTGTGTCAACAGCCGTGTGTTTCCTGTACCAGACAACCCATCTTCTTCCTCCTTAAGACATTCTTCATCCTCTTCCTCTTCAGTTATTTTAGATTCATGACGACCCCTACACGTTATGCAAAGAAAAAGTCAGTGAACAAACATGAATGCTAAACACATAAATAGTCTGGGAAATGATGCACGAAGTTCACAAACATGTTTTCTCCACTTTTGAGCATGAGCAGATGTTATTTCTCCACTGAGAGAGACCAATTAATATAAGGTTACAATTAAACATCGTTCATTTGCATAAATGTTAGCAAATCTCAGATCCCTTTGAATATGGAACCTTGTTACCATATGTAACTGGAAGTCTAGCAAGTGTTAGACCACTGGACCGTCAGCACCTTTCCACGAAAGAATTCCGGCATTAGGCAATTAATAATATAAGGAAAAAGGTCCATCATAGATCAAACAAAGCTTTTAGTCATAATTAAGCAGCTATGAAGTCTAAAGTAATCTGACCAAAAGAAAAAAGAGTCTGAAGTAAGACCAATCCAGAAAAATCGTTCAGCAGGCAGTCAAAAGTAACATATGTATGAGGAATTATATCAGTGATGCACAAAATACAGGGAGAACTGTCATTGATGATAGTACCTTCCTTTTCCCTTCAGTGAAGAGGACTGGTTGCCTTTGGCAAAATGAGCAAAAATCTCAGTTTGCTGCAGGAGATACTTCAGTCTCCCTTGTCCCTTATTATTCTTGAAAAATTATTTCAAAAACAAGAAAATATTACTGTCATAATCGATACATCGAGCTAAAAATAATGCGAGAACAAGTCATTCTTAAAATGTAAAGGCACCATATCAGCGTTGATAGCTGCATTTTGCTGATCCAACATTTCCTGAATCTTCTGCTTCTTCAACTTTTGCATTTCACGAAGCCTGACCTTCTCACGCTTGCTAACTTCTGTTTCACCGTCATCTTCCTGCAGAATGAACGGGGAAAAAGAATACGAAAGTAATTACGTAAATAAAGAGTGGCAACGCTTCTCATCGTCACTGAGTCGTACTTACAAGTCTAACTACAACATTTCAGACGTATGGAAGCACTTGCCAACTTAAGAAGTAATGGGCATGTAAAGACAAACACAAAGCAAGATAAACGAGTTTTGTTTGCCACTGTCGCCCACTTTGTATCTGGTGAGGTAATTGATGAAGCGCCAATCACAAGGAAATGTCAAAACAAAAAGGGAAAATCCCAGTCATCAGTTTCAAATATAAGAAAAACGAAAAGTTGCAGTTCTGCGTGAGTCCTCCAGCCATGGAGATACAAAACCAACCAACTAGAAAAAGAAGAAGAAGAAAGTAAACAGACATCCCTCCCAAAGAAGGCATAATTTTTGGCAAGCATAATATTAAGGTTGAATACCATACCTACACTCCAAGCAAGGAAATTCTTAACTTCTACTCTTCTTTATCCAACCAAGATTACACCAGGAATAGAAAACCCCAAAAAAAGAGCAAGAAAACAGTTCACCTTGAAAATGCTTCGACTCTTGTGCTAATTTTAACCTTACAGAACAAGTTCTGTATGTATATACTTGTGTAATTTTAGACTTCATTATGCGCGACACATTAGTAAAACGGAGGATCAACATAGCAAGCGCCAGTCTGCAGAACCGAATGCAGTAAAAGAATCACAAGAAACCAGTAGAACAGCAACTTGTATCGAGTGTCCTAACTCAACATCCTCGATCGAAATCCAACGCTCATTCTAAAACTTCTGAAAAACTTGCATTCAAACACGAAGCACCCATCCACTTCCTAGCGCAAAACACCAGAGAGACCTATAACCGCACCGACCCCTGCAAAACCCTAGAAAGCAAGAAAGAGATCCGGCGCCAAAAAATTCCAACCAATCCAGTGAAAAAAAAAGCGGCGCAGGCAAACATGGAACCTCATCGTCGTCCTCCTCCTCGGCCTCGCCATTCTCGTCGGCGTCGGCGGCCGGAGGGGAGTCGTCCTCGTCGGCGGAGCTGGCGGAGCGGGCGACGGCCTCGAGCTCCTCCTCGTCCTCCTCGTTGACCGGCTCGTTGAGCTGCTGCTGCTCCTCCTCCTCGTACCCGTCGGACAGGCCCTCATCGGACGACGCCTGCTGCTTCGAGGGCCTCGCCATGGCGGTGCTGAAGACCTGTTTCGCCGGAGATCGACAAATCGATCGAGGTCGTCGCTTGCTTGTTCTCCGGAGAGAGAGTGAGAGGCCGAATCGGAATCAGAAGTGACGATCTGAATTAAAAAGAGGGACGAGGAGGAGGAGGAGAGTCGGAGTCCCGTTTGATCCGAGTCGGTGTCCCCAAAAATGGAGGAAGCCAGAGGAGGGTTTGCGTTTTTTCGTAATTTTGTTTTAAATAGTTTTCCGCTTTTATTATTATTATTATTATTATTTCTTTTTATTGCGGTCATCTCTTTTCATTTTTTAAGTTTAATGCGAGTGGTGCGAAAGTTTCCCGCCAGTCGGAGAGTAGTTGGGGGAATGTGTTTTCGTTTCCCGCCGTGGGAACCGAAGCCAGCGTCGGCTCACGCGGGACATGGACCTTCCCCCGCAGCTCGAGGACTGGGGGTGCTCCGGCTCGGCCCCGCCCAAGTCGTGACGGATCGCATGTTTTTTTTTTTTTTATATATATAAAGAGTATAAATAGATGATTAGTATGACTGTCCAATCTTGATGCTATCATAAAAGTCGTGTCGTATGGCCATTACAATAAGTTCGGTTTGAGCCATAATTAGCCGATCTATTCATATATGTGTTCGTGTTTGTTTGCTGTTGTAGGTTTCATCGACATGGTAGAAGCCCGGAATGCTCGACTAACAAGCCGGAAGTTTGCTTATGATATAACTCGGATTTATGAACTCGCGAGAGACCGTGCGACCCCCCTATCATTGGGTTACCATGCTCGAGGGTGGGTTGCGATTTTTCCATGTTTACTTTTTTTTTTCCTTTTAAAGAGAATGAGATGTGCTTATGAAGTTTGGCTTAATTTAGGTGAGCAAATGATTTGTCTATACTACACATAGAGGAAAAATTTTGAAGATTGGTCTTTACAAAATCGATCATTTTTACTCTTGACAATCATTTTTCGAGAATCTCAGCTTATCCTTTAACTTCCAATTGTTGTTTTGTGCATTATTTTCTCTGTAGTTTTATAAATACTCCGCTAACAATGTAATTTCGTGACAGCCCCCGAATATAGCACACGCCGCACGCACGTTAATGTTCTTATTTATGGCATTAATGCAAGTTAAATGCGATATATAAAAAGAAAAAATTCATTCACGCTCTTTGCCTTCTTAAAATGTACATTTCATGACTTATTTTTGGAGGTTGCAAACTCTTTTTACATCACAGATAGCCCGTGAAAACATCATATTACTTTCTCAAAGTTGATGGACATTTTTATGTTTTTTTTTGGTATTCTATTACGTGTTTAGTACTCAATCTCGATGTTCGTACAACTCGCATATAATATCGATCAATTATGGAATGTGATAATGCCGCAATTTTGAAGGCGATTATCAATTCTAAATCAGAGGTGAGCGGTTCTCGATCCAATCCGTTTCCCCTCAAGAATTAGAAACCGGAGACCGGACCGACGGTCATAGGAACCTTCCCAGGACCATTGGTCCAATCCGGTTCACGAGCGGTCTAATAGGACCGGTAATAAACTATAGAATTTCATTCGGTCTCTTTCACTCCCGAATCCCAGTAAGTTGAATGGTGATCCATAGTACACCTATCTCCTCTGCCTTTTGCTATGATCTCCATGCTTCCATTCGCTGTCATTGGAAGCATAAACATGAGATTTTGAGAACTTGAATCTGGATCAGCACTTGGGCAGTAAAGAAATCAAAAAAGATGTTTGCAGCAAAAATGATTTGAAGTTTAAGGAGTGACCCATCAAAACTCGCTATCGACCCAGCATTCTCGTTGATGCATCCTTTGCAAATTAACATAAGCAATCCAGTAGAGATCACATGCAAGGTGCAGATAGATCCAACATTAGATAAAAGAAAGTTCTCTCAGCACCCATAGAGGCATAAGAAAAAACTTGCATTGATGATGCTCGTGCTTGGACTCTAAAAGCGGTTCTTTGTCTCGAAGGACAGATCATCTCGAAAGGCACAGATCAACTAAGAAAGAGGGCGAAATGCTAAGGAAGGCAAGGCCGAGACGCGACGAGAGGGAGAGGCCACGGAAACATTAGATAAGAACTAGGATACGTTTAAATTTTTTTAAAAATATAATTATAATCGATTGACCTGGTCCAGTCCTGTACCCCAAAATAGGGAACCGGATCGCCCGACTACCGGTTACATTTTTAAGGATCGAAAACCGGACTACCACCCTTTGGAACCGAAAATCGGACCATCGATTGGGTCCAGTCCCGGCGGTTTCCGATCCGACCGGTCTCAAGTGCTTGCCCCTACCATAATTCTCAATTAAGCTCCACTCACTAGTTATCAGAGTTTAACTATATTCTTTTCAAATTTGAATAATTTGAGTTATTAGATCAATTCGAGCTTGAATTCGAAAAATATTTAATTGAAGTAGTATTTGCATTTTCATATACCTCCACGGATATTAAAAATTAATTTTTGTGTATTTTATGGGATTCTAGTTTGAACCAACTAAATGAACCAAAAGCCGAGTCAAATTGCCAACATGGAGACATCGAGGGAAACCCAAATTTGTCTAAAAGCCCGTGTCCTTCTCTCGGTGGGGCTAAAATACGACAGAAGAAATCGCCGCGCCGTCTTCCTCAACGGCCCGATTTTAGCCAAACTTCCTTCATTGCCCTCTCGCAAACGACGAAATCACCGAACGCGACGCCCTACGTGCCCGCCAACGGAAGAAGATCCCGGGGGCAAATCAGGAAATATGTAAACTCGTCGTCGTCCGCTTGGTTTGCCCCAAATCGCCGTAGCTTTCTATCACCCATCCATCGCCAAAATCGCCATAAAATCCACTAACCTGGGGAGACCAGAATCGAGATTGAATTCGAACGTATTCGCAATCAATCTCTCTCTATCTCGGCGGGCGATCGCGCCATTTGATTGCTTGTAAGCGTTTGCGTATATGAAAGGTGCAGAGATTGAGTTTTTTTTTTTTTCCTGGCGCGATTTCGTTTTTTTTTTTCCCCCCCTCTATGACGCTGTTCGATCCGTTTCTCTTGCAGAGTATGGAGCGGAGCGGGTCGTGGTTGAGGTTGATGGTTCTGACGTGCTTGATTGCCGCAAGTGGGGCGAGAGGTAAATTGCAATTGGCGTCCATGCATCAGTTACTGGCTCTGATCCTCTTGAGTCAATTCGGATTGGGTGTTTTGATAGTGATAAGGTGCCAATAGACAGGCTCTAGGATTGAGTACGCTGGTTTTGAGCTTGGACAGTGAGAATTGTATTGTGAATTTGGCGGATTAGGTATTACAGGGTTGGGGGGAATCGTTTACTGTGTCGTGGAGCTGTGGTGCCTGTTTGAATGGGGCAAACTATGGCTGAACGATCCCTCGGGTGCACAGTTGAATGTTTTCCGAGCATATAACTGTTTCGAGCGCTGTGTTATATTTGGTTGGTTTTGTTAAACTCTTAGTTTACCGAGTTCGGGGCAATTCTACGCCTGAAATATGGTCAGATTGATAGAATTTCCTTATATTTGTTTGATGGAAATCTCCTTCTGCTGTTCCTGCTTTGGGGATAAAATCTGTTGATTGCTCACAGTGATCGAACAGCGGCTATTCAGCTTTAGTCCAGTTGAGTAGTGGACTGTGGCCTTTAGGTTTTAGTGGAGTAGCTTTGTGGGAAAGGGGGGCCTTATGTTGTTTACTTAACCACCTTTCATAGTATTGGATTGTGTAAATAATTGTTTCTGTTCACGGAGAAGGACTGCAAAAATGTACTGAATATTGTTTTCAGTTGATGTTTCCTGAAAGTGTTCCCCTCACTTGATTCGTTAAAATAGCTTGAAATAGACACAAGGACCTTGCATCATTGCTTGTATTGAATGAGTTTGTGACCCCATTTCAATGTGACATTTCTCTACTGGTAAATGCAGAACTTAGAGTGAGGTCCAAGGCTCATAAAGCTGTTTACAATCACACTCTTGCCACGATATTGGTGGAATATGCATCTGCCGTAAGTATTTTTTGAAAAAAAATTCACATTTACCAAGAGCTTGTTGTTGTTGCATCAGGTTTCACCATTTCAATACAATAAAATTGAAATTTAATGCAAAGCTTTATATTGCAGGTTTACATGTCAGATTTGACGGAACTTATTAGTTGGACATGTTCTAGATGTGATGGAAAGACCAAGGTAGTTTGACTACATTTTAATGTAGCATTGTTGCTAAAGTTACGTAAAGAATGGATCCTCCATATTAAAGAGCCAATTCTTGAGATGAGATTTTTGTGTGCATATGCTGGCTTGTCTTAGGAGCTTCTGAACTGGTTATTAATGCCTTTTTGATCTGAAAGCAGGGGTTCGAAGTCATTGAACTGATAGTTGATGTTCAGCACTGCTTACAGGTATATAGTTCATGTTACAATGGCCTATCAATTTGGATGCTTGTGATACCTCTATGTTTGAATTGCATCTAATTGTTCTCTAATCTAAACCATGAATATATACCTGTAGGCATATGTTGGGGTGGCCAAGGACCTTAATGCTATGGTTATAGCTTTCAGAGGAACTCAAGAACATAGGTATGCATGTTCACTTTAGCAATCCTTCCCCTTACAACTGACATGCAAAGGATTTCATGAAAATTTAAGCTAACAAGAGAAGCCTCAATGAATGCGTACACAAGGCACATGGGTCCGCTATCCATTCGAATGGAAAAAGGATGAATCATTCCCACCAAGAAACTAAAGTTACTTTCTTGTAATTTTAGATGGAGTCACTAGGAGATCACATACTTTACTTATTTTGTTTTGTGAAAAACTTTGTCATGTCTCTTTATCATTTGAGCTTTTCCGTCAGTGATTACTTGTACTTATGTCTACAGCATACAGAATTGGGTTGAAGATCTCTATTGGAAACAGCTTGACATAAATTACCCTGGCATGCCTGGTGCCATGGTGAGTTCCGGAGATGATAAGCCTCTTGCAACCTCTGGATACTTCTGATTTGGATTGAGTTACAGTCTCACTCTATCGATTGTTGCTTAGGTTCATCATGGATTTTATTATGCTTATCACAATACGACAATTCGACCTGGTATTTTGGATGCTGTTATGAGAGCCAAGGATTTATATGGAGACATCAACGTTATGGTGACAGGGCATTCTATGGGAGGGGCTATGGCATCCTTCTGCGGACTTGATCTTGTGGTAAGATAAATTGAAAAAAAATTTCTTATGGATGGCATTTCATTGGTTTCTTTTCTATCATGTTCTTCCAACTGTTCAGTTTTGGTCTGTTAGGAGTCTAGACTCTTTATGTGGATCTTGAACTCTCTATGGCTCTCATATTTATATTTACAACTCGTCATACTAAGCATCTTGTATTCTTACGTTTTTGGCAAATTCAACCCATAGACAAAACACAAGCAGAATGGGGTACTAACAGTCCTTTTACACAAACAACCTATCATAGAAGTATCAGTTGTGCGAATTGAGTCGTACATGTTAAGCTTTGGAGCTTTGATTTGATTGAATAATTAAATTTAGTGGGTAAAGGTATCCAAATATTCATTACAATTTCTACTTGCTGGAAAATCTATGGGATTGTTGATATGTTTATTGTGCGGACATATGACTTTTTTAGGCACTTGAAACACAAACTTAAGTCATGTAATCTTAAAGTGCTAATACATTTTAAAATAGATTATATATCAATCCTAAATTGTGTTTTGAGTTCTCTCTGTTTGTCTCTCTCTAATCAAATGAAGCAGCTCCTCTTCAGTCGCACTACTGGGCCATATATGTTATTGGTTGGCTGGAGCCAATTCCAGTATGTCCAAACTTTGCCTTTGTCTCAGCTGTATTATATAGAATAGTCGAGTGACTTTTATAGGCACCTGTTGATGAACTGGTACCAGAAAGGGTACCCACCCCAAAGTCATGTCCCATTGGTTCTCTCTCCATGACAAGTGGTGATTTTTTGAGAGTCAAACTTTCATGTGGCCAGTGATAGGATCATAGGTTGCGCAAACTTTAGACCATACCTTTTCTCGCAGTATTAGTAGCAGCTATATATCGTCCTAACACCAATGATTTAACATTTCACTTTTGTTTTCGGGTTTCTTGCTAAAATTTGTTCTTCGCTGATTGTGACATCATGCCCATGTATCGTGGCCCTATTTTCGATTTAGTTTCTTCTTCGCTATTTACGACAGTAAGTCTTGGAGTTCAAGGAGTTCAAGGGGCATGTTGATCATGAACCTGGAATTTTTGTTTATGTCATTAGCAGGATGTGACTCATGCTACCAATAGCCAATTGCTTCTTGTGGCCTCATTTAAATGTGCCTTGTTTGTAAATTCACCCCCAATCGCACTATTCCATATTATTGGCACCTTTTCTTGGGGCTGAGGGTGGGTTGGCTTTAGCGTGTGTGTGGGGTTTGGTGTCGGGAAACTTATGGATGGGTTCTTGACAGAATAAGACTAGACCTTCGACCCTCATGGTAAGAAAGGACCGTTCTAGTTATCACCATTACCCTCATGGTAAGAAAGGACCGTTCTAGTTATCACCATTGTATGAGATATGCGATATATCGTTATTGATGCGCAGTGTTCTTTTATGGTCCAGAAAGGGCTATTGATGTGTTAACATTCAAGTTATATGGCTGTCTAATTTTGTGTGCTGAGTCTGTTTTTTCAGTTCTAGCATTCGCTTGATTTGCTTATATAACTGGGGACACTTCATTTCCAGGTCAATCATGAAGCACGAAATGTTCAGGTTTTAACATTTGGACAACCTCGTATTGGCAATGCAGCATTTGCGTCTTACTACAGTGACCGCGTGCCACATTCAATACGTATTACTAATGGACATGATATTGTGCCTCATTTGCCTCCGTACTATTCTCGGTTCCCACAGAAGACCTACCATCACTTCCCTAGAGAGGTAAGGCTTTGATCTTGACGGAATATCATGTAAATTACGGGGAATTGTCGCTGACTGAATTTAACGATTGCTTTCATTTCTTTCAACCTATCTAACCGGTGAATTCTCATTTATTTCAACAATGTATGTACTCTCTCTTTGTTCAGCCTATCAAATGTAACTGTCTTGTTTTTTATCTTCTTAGCAAAGCAAGGTAGTTCGTAGCACTCATGACTTTTCAGATATACTTGAGTAACTCTCATTCCTGCAAGAGCAATCATGAGTACTTTCGCGATTGCAAAGTTTGAGACGCGTAATAATGTTTACTATATATATACTCTCTCTCTCTCTGATGACCTAGTCTTAAGGTCTGTCAATTATACACGTTTCAAATATTGTAAGTCTACTAATGCTTATGATTATTGGTGACTAGCTCAAAGACAGCTGCGGATAAACATATTGATATGTGATAATGAGAAAATGATTTGATTCCACATGCTTCTCTGATGACTAGTCATAATCTTTGCTGTGTTCACAAGTAATTCGACTGTCCCCTTTGTTGTAGGTATGGCTGTACAATATAGGATTTGGTAGTCTGGTTTATCAGGTTGAGAAAGTTTGTGATAGCTCTGGCGAAGATCCATCATGCAGCAGGTAATGAGGTAGTTTCAGTTGAAGCTACTCGTTCAAGCAATTAGTTTGTAGATTTGTCATTCTAGCTGCAATAAGTCATGAGACAGACCGGCTTGTTTTTGAGAATATCAGTCCTTTGTTACCAGGAATATATTGATGACTGATGAGAGTGCGCGTCTCTGCAGATCGGTAACTGGCAACAGCATCGCGGACCATGTAGTCTACTATGGTGTGGGATTAATGGCTGAAACATGGAGATCGTGCAAAATCGTCACGGACCCACGATTGAAGGAATATGGAGGTGAAGATGTCAATGGAAATCTAATGCTTTCCAGGAATCCTTCTGCTGCTGCATTGAGGCTGCCTTCAGACTCCGATGCCAAGAGCAACTTGAGTTAAAATGCTCCTGGGTCAGCACCTGGTTTCTCAAAGATCATCAGGGACCTCTGTGATGACGGCCGTGAAATGCATTCAATCGATCTGTTGTCCATATCCATCACAAGACGCATAGGAGCTCTCTACTCAAATTCACTCTGAATGTAAGTTGGGCGAAGTTGAACGAGTCGTACTTGTAAATACAACTTCGTGATTTCTGTTGACTGAATGCGTTCATAACTTTACCTGTCAATCTAATCTTGGACCTGTAGTTTTGTTTACCAGACTCGATAAAATCTAGAGATGTCAAATGGACGGGTCAGATCGGATTTGGGACGGGTTGAATATAGTTCGATCCATATTAACTCATTTAATCCGTTTTGACCTATTTTCATACAGTACAAGTTTAATGATCTATATCCAACCCGATCCGCATTACTTATATACTTTTATATTTAACCAAATCATAGAATACTTGTTTCTTATAATTTATTAAGAAAAATGATATTACTAAGACAAGCAATTAATTTTTTTATATTTTTCTTAAAAAAATCAATTTTTTTACAAATTTCTTATTATTACTCATTGCCCCCGCGCGCCGCTTGCTCGCCATTTGCCGCCCCCCATTGCCGCTTGACCACCCCCATCTCTACCCGCCCACCTCCATCTCTACCTGCCTCCGCCTGCCTCCACATAGAATACAGATGCAGGCTTGTTCGATGTGTTTGATTTAGCAATCCCAAAGGGGCTTTCAGCCCCCGAAACCCATTAAAAGAATGTTGAAGTATTTGGTTCAGCTTTAAGCCAGCATTTGACTAAATGCTGGTATTGGAAAAGCTGAAAGCCCAATGTTGATGGGGTCAGCATTGGCTTTCAACATTTTGCCAATTGCTACAAGATTTTTTTCCTTCCAAAACTAACCTTATCAATTCCCTATATTTTCAATTTTGCCTCCCTTTTCATTGTTTATCTTCTTCGCCGGTATGGATAATTTTTTAATTAAAAGTTAAAAAATTACATTTAAAGCCCTTTTGAAATATTATTTTTACCAAACGCCATTCAATCCAAAGCTCATTTTCAAATGTGATCTTACCAAACACAACTAGTATTTTCCTAAATTCCTTTAGATAGAAAGTATTTGCATTTCTTCAAAGCTCATTTCAAATGCTGAATCAAACCCACCTAAACGTACGGAGGAGTCAATTTTCTGTCCCAACGTGCGTCGCGCCTCATGCTGGTTTTTGTCTTTGCTCCATAAGTCCAGCTTCTCTCGTACATGGGCCACATCTGTATTCCACGGGGCTGTACAGATTCATTTCATTTGTGTTTGTTTTCTCGTCGCCGCGGTGGAGCGGTGTTGTTTCTTGGCACAACCTGATCGATGACATCCTCGACGATCGCGGGTCTCATCTCGTCTAGCGTTGGTCCGACGGACCATGATGATGGCGTTCGATCGAGGGGCCTGAGTCGTGAATGAGCGGCGAAGCAGGACCACGTGAGCTCGAACATGGTTGGTTATTGCGTGCATTGGTAGTGCTCTCGTCGTGGGTGGTTTCATTTGAGAGAAGGGAGTCATGCAGATTAACCGTTAAATCAAGCCATCTTGGGAACAGACGATGACCTTGTCTTGCATCATTTCCACTGATCAGCCTTTGGGACGATAGTTGTAAGATTTTACCCTCTTTTTTTCTGACATACAGGAATTAGCATTAGTGGAAACCTGAAAAACTAAATTCCCTTCATCATTTCGAAAGATATATTGCTAGCAACTGTTACCATTCAAAGCACATTGTGCAAGAGACCAGCTAAGCCCTCGACACCTTATGATAAGTTAAAGAGTTTGTACGTCAAGGTAAAAAAGCTAGAGTACAAAACCAAAGTGTTAGAAAAAGATATATTGTCGTCAAATTTATATTTTTTTTTACTTGATGAGTTTGGCTGTCAATTCTACGCATTAACCGAGTTAGCCACGGTTTACCCGCACGTAAAGATCATGTAAATTTCTCTTTGTTGTTATCGAGAGAAAAGCTCAATTCAAGTCATCATATAGTGCTTTCGTCGGGGAGAGATTTTTTTTCCTGAAGCTCCGTTCTTAGTATAACCAGAAGGTGAATGACAGAGCTTCCGTCCCCGATTACAGCCTACACATTTGAGTATGCCCTTCGTTGTTTAAGGTGTAACAAATTTAACGAGGTATGGATATCGGCTTCAAATTTACAGTACAATCCAGTAGATTTCCAAGATCTCACATAAGAGATCAACGTGCAAATTGACAAAATTAATGCACTTGAATGTAGTAAAACTAGCATCAATTTGACCTTTTTTTTTTTTAAATATGTCGGCAACTTAATTTCACCAACCAAAACCATCAAAAGAGAATATACCTAAAGCACATCGAGCTCATGAAATAGATCGAAAGAAACCATTATCCCATTTCATGAGTAGTTTACAGCCATCCATCTTAAGGTAGAAAGTGGTTGCAAACATGGCGAGTAACTAACTATGCAAGGGTTCAAGTCTCAAGTTGACTTACCAAATTGTGATCCTAATTTAGTATTAAAAAAAAACGATTCTAGGAATGACAATAACGAATGTCGTGCTGAAATGACATAGGGCAATAAGCAATTTTTTTAAGTCTCAAAGCTTCCTGGACAACGGATCCGGTTGTAAATGCAGGACCTTTCAAGAATCGCATGCACTTCTTATTTGAAATTGCACTCCACTGCAGAGCATGTCATCTTAAATTTTTTGAGAAATGGTTGATTCTCCTAAGCAATGCCGGACATCGCATCATTTGAACCTCTTCAAGTTGAAACAGTCGGGCCTCACGTGTTATACTCTCTCTGCTAAGTGCTCCAACCCGATCAACTTACATTGAGGATGTCAAGGCCTTCAATCAACAATTCTTCTAGAGATTCTGGTAGTTTGTGATGAGCAAAATCCACATTACTATAATATTCTAGTGCAACTGACTTCCAACTTTTTAAACGAGTTGGATTAGGGAAAATCACCCTTTTTCGGGATTGAAGAGCTCCAGAATTCGTAGATTCCCCAAAATCCACATTACTACGATAATCTCTGCTATTGCAAAATTCTCCATTCCTAGTTCTGACAATCTTTTCAAGTTTGGGAGATTCATCACTATTCTCATCCACCAGCAAGATTGAACAAAAAAACTCGAGGGAAGCTTTGGGAGGCACAACAAATTAGCGCACTGGAGTTCTCGTCTTTTGAGTTGAGAAAGCTAATCAATATCTATTGATAAGGTGGTCGCAACATAAGACAACAAAGTCAAAGACTCTAGTTTATTTGATATGACAATGCACCATGGCAATTGTTCAACGGGTAAGGATCCAATCGAATGGCCAAATACAAGTTATTCAAACTTGTCGGGTTTGAGAAATTTGGAAATGTTGTCATCGATGTATAAATGTGTAAACCGACGAGACTTTCCGGAAGCCATGGCACTTCGGTATGCTTTGATCGTAGTCAATTTCAAGGCAGAATCTGCAAATGTCATTTATAATTTCAAGTGGCAAGCTTTCAGCGTGTGCTGCATTTAGTTCTCCAAGCTTTTAAAGCAACCATAAGGCACTAGGTATCTTTCCATTGGAACGGTTATTCGCCCTCACTTGTTTCTAACTTTTCATGTTTCCCATTGAGTCAGGTAGCTCTTTAATGCACGTGCAGGAGACATCGAACTCTAGTAGCGATTGCAGATTGCCATCCGAGTCAGGATGCCTCTATGCACATCTACATTTGTCTTCAAAGACAAGTATTCAAGGCTTGTAAGGGCTCCAGTCGATAGGGAAAGTTGTGTATTATGGTGCTTTTGAAAGATGGCCTTGGTAGAGATGTCAAATGACAAATGTAAGAGATTATCTTCATCAATGAACAATGCAAAGCACTAAGAATTTTGAGATCCTTTAGTGATCAATATTTAGCATTGAAGAATTCAGTGTGCCTGAATATCATAGATATTTCCCACGAGTGCATTCAATTGTTTCTTTTGGTCTAAATCATGAAATGGAAGAGAACACTTTTACTAGATAGTCTCTCTTTAATTGTATCAATCCCCTCATTTTTTTGTTTGGTAAAATTGATCCCTTCATTAACATTACCTGTTCAGTCAATTTCCTTTTCTGGAGATAGGAGATGAGTTGATTCTGCAAGTACTGAGTGCCCTTGAGCTCTAAAGTATCAAATTGTTAGAAACAAAGCAACAGTGCTCAAAATGTGAAAACTGATTGTAGATAATTTTGGCGATGGTCAACTTTACAACAATTTGTGCCTATCATGCTCATGAGTAAGACTACCTTGAGTACCATTTTCACATGGAAAGGTCCATGAACTGGTTTAGCAGGCGCAACTAAGACCATATGGGAACTGATAAGCCTCTCTCTATACACTTCTTCAAGCACACACAAATTTTTCTCCCCATCCGGACAAGACCTTCAAGTTTTTCATGGTTAAAGAATATTTGGGAACTGATAAGAAAGTTCTATTGAATATCAATGAAGAGAACACACGTGCAGATGAAGTGCAATGTTCATTCTTATGGCCCCACAAAAAAGATTAATCAACAATCAGTTTTGCTTAAATAGCCCTTTGACCCCCCAAAAACATTATACGATGCCCCATATTGCACGACGAGTCCCTCTGCCCTGCCCTAATGGTTTCTCTTCTCTGGAAAAGAAGGGCAAAAGATTCAACTGAAGCTTCACATCAAGCTCAACAGATTTACAATTTCATCCACAGGCAATGACTTCCCTCACTAATCTTCACGTTTCTGTCTCTACAAATGAATCCACAGTTTACCACCCCCAAGATTGTGAACGGGAATTTAGTCGACATTAAATGTCATCTTCATTTCCCTTTATTCAATCTTCATTTGTGCAGCTGCCCAATGAGCTACAGCTCCCTGCACAGAAAGATTTCTGTAAGTTTCTCGAACTCTAATTCCTCTCGGCAACATTAGAAACCAACCAGCAAAAAGGCTGGTCATTTGAGATATCTCCCATAGCACTTCTTGTCCATCTTAAAACCTAAAAGATTCCTCTAGCATAGCTTTAGGTGAATGGAAGGGCTTCTATTTCTGATAATCACCTAGGCATAACCATTTCTAGAAGTTGTAGGCCATAATGGAGATGAATCTTATCATATGTCCTACTCACCAGTAATACTGAAAGACTAGCCTTTGACTGTGAGATGATTTATGATACCTTGGAGAAGCTAGGTAGCTCCTCTCTCTTGTCACAGATGGAAGTTTTGCTGCGCCAACTATTGATGCCGCTACCGAAGGGAAATTCGCCTTTCCTCATTTTATAACTTCTCCCTAACATTTGCAAATCCCAGTAAGAAGCACACCTTTCCTGGAAAATGAACTGAGCATAAGCATATCAATACAGAGTGCCTGCTTCTTCACAGTTGCATCAATGAATGTCTTTTTTTTTTTTTTTGTCTAAACATCGATGAGTTAATTATGCTGTAAAGTTCCAGGATAAGAACCATAGTTATATGGCCTTCCAACACACATTCCATCAAATTGTTCGCCGTGTAATGAAGTTATCTCCAACGCCAAGCAAGGTTATCAACTTTGAAATATGTGAAGCAGCAAATTGACAGTGATCTCTAATGATTTGTTACATATCAAATAGAAAAGATGCAATCGACATGCATACCTCCAGCTGGGAAACACAAAAGCAAGGAGAAACCATCCAAAGAAAATATAGCTAAAAAAGAAAAAACCAAACTAGGGAAAGAGGACGAATATTTGTGCATATTTAAGAACTTATGGTTGTACAGAGCTATCATAATTTCGATACCTTCATCAGATTTTCAGTCATCAACTTGTGAAAAGGTAATTGAAAAGTGCATCTGAAACTTCTCTGTTCATATATGTGAAAGACTTTGATTGCAGAAAAGGGAGAACATTGATAGTCAGATGAAATAAGTTACCTCAATTTGTTTAAAATTTGAGCACGAGGAAACAATTTGTGGTCGTGCATCAAGAAGCTTTCAAGAGAATATGCAATTATTCCTCGTCTTCTTCTCCCTCAGTTTCATATACAGTTTTGTCCACTTCTCCCTCCAGTTCAGATTCAAATTTCCCTCTCTCGTGCCGCAGATACAGATTCATGACGTCGGTCAGACTCATATCACAAAATTCGATCGACTTCTCCGAGCAAAGAGAAGAAATTTCCTCCACATTTAATTTCTGGCAACCATTCACTACAACCTTTCGTAGTCCTGTCAAGCTCGGCAAATCAGGGAACTTTTGTAAAGATCCACAAGATTGAATTTCCAACATTTCCAATGATTGTGGTAGTTCGCCTTGAATCTCATCCAGATTACCACATTCTTCTATGCAAACCGATCGCAGCACTGTCAAGCTCGACAAATCAGGGAACTTCGGTAAAGATCCACAAGATCGAATCGTCAATAATTCCAAAGACTCTGGAAGTTCGCCTTGAATCTCAACCAGATCACCACATTCTTCTATGCAAACCTCTTGCAGCCCTGTCAAGCTCGACAAATCAGGGAACTTCTTTAAAGATCCACAAGATCGAATCTCCAATATTTCCAAAGACTCTGGAAGTTCGCCTTGAATCTCATCCAGATCACCACATTCTTCTATGCAAACCCATCGCAGCCCTGTCAAGCTCGACAAATCAGGGAACTTCTGTAAAGATCCACAAGATCGAATCTTCAAATTTTCCAATGATTGTGGTAGTTTCCATAGACTCTCAACCAGATCACCACATTCACCTAGGGAAAACCGTCGCAGCCCTGTCAAGCTCGACAAATCAGGGAACTTCTGTAAAGATCCACAAGATTGAATTTCCAATATTTCCAATGATTGTGGTAGTTCGCCTTGAATCTCAACCAGCTTACCAAATCCGGCTATGCGAACATCTCGCAGCTCTGTAAAGCTCGACAAATCCAGGAACTTCTGTAAAGATCCACTGTCATCCAAAGACAGTGGTAGTTCGCCTTCAATCTCGACCAGATTACCACAATGTGTTACGTGAAGACGCCTCAGTTTGTTTGAATTGCGTAGATCAGGTAGTACCTTCAACCGTTCAAGGTTATCAAGTGACAATTCTCGTAGGTTCTCCAAACAACCAAGGCCTTGAATCTCTGCAATTCCAGAGTGGACAATCTTGAGAGATGATAGTTTCTTCAAATTCGATAGATCCTCCATCGAGCGAAGTGACTCGCAATGCTCCAAACATATGGAGGATAGATTCTTCAAATTCGGTAGATCCTCCAATGAGCGAAGTGACTCGCAATGCTGCAAACTTAAGGAGGATAAACTTGAGGGAAGCCTCGGGAGGCGACCGAGATTAGGGCAGTCGAGGTGAAGGGACTTGAGATGAGGAGGGAGGCTAAGGTCTGTTGATACGGTGGCCACGTAATGAGAGTTCAGGCTCAGGGACTCCAGTTTGGTCAAGTCCACAATCCACCGTGGTATCCAATCTTCCCCAAGCCCATTAGATTTCCCACCATCACCAGATCGGGCGAATCTCAGATCCAATTCCTTTAAATCAGTGAGGTTCGAGATATCTGGAAACGTCTCCATCCGCAATTCACGCAAATGAAGAATAGTAAGACTTTCAGGAAGCCGCGGTAGTTTGGATATATCCGCCCGCTCCAATTTCAAGATGCTCAGGGATTTATTCTCGTAGATGCCAGGACCTATGTTTCCATGTAAACGCCCGAAACGTCCGGAGGCTTCTACTTGTTCGAGCTTCCCAATATTCCAAAATGCGTCGGGTATTTTGCTTATGTTAGTGCACCCCATCTTCACCACTTTCAAATTCCTCAACTCTCCGATGGAACGGGGTAGTTCTTCGATCCCCGTCAAGGATATATCCAACTCAATCAGCGACGTCAATTCTCCGATTGATATCGGAAGCCTCGTCAACGAGTGGCACTGTGCCGGAGATAGGTATTCCAGGCGTGTAAGACCTCTACCCGGATCGTCTGGTAAACTCTCAAGCCTATTACAGTTGGACAAATCCAGAACTTTCAATCTCTTCATCGTCTGTAAAAGAAAAATCATGCAAAGGTTACTTTTGAATCCAATAAGACGAAATAATAAGTGTCGTCTAGTATGTGACATACCCGCATGTGGCTCCACCCTTTCCAATCATGCCTAATAGTACTCTTTGATAGATTAAGAATAACCACATTTTCCATGGAGAAATTTGCAATGTTAAATGTTGGGGGAATATCGGGCCACGAAAGCCAACGTAGTTGAGGGACGAGAACCGACTTCTCAAGACCATTTGATGGGTTTCCGTGCCAAAGAAGCTTATCTTCTGCACGAAAACTTCCTTCCCAACCGTCCACTTCAAGGAATTTTAGCTTTGACAGGCTCTCAAAGCCCTCGTATGTAAAACGACGCCCCCACTCATGGTCCAACTTGAGACGAAGAGCTTGCACTTCTTTACATCCCTGCCCAAAGGAAAAAATTTAATAACAAAAAAAAAAAAATCGAAGGGGAACGCATTTATTCAAATCCGCTATATTAGGCAGCTGTGTTCGGTACTATCATTCTTTTTCTCCCCGTCCGAAGGGAAAATTTAAAAACAAAAAATTTGAAGGGAAACGCATTTATTCAAGTCCACTCTATTAAGCGATTGAGTTCGGTGCTATTATTCATATAATCTTAAAAGAGCTAAAAAGAAGACGGGGGAAAAAAAGATTGAGGAAGTCGTAATGGTGCTAGACAATACAACAAGGAACTGCCTTTTTATTCCAAAAAAAAAACATAAACTTTTATGCGGGGGAGGGGGATGATTTTACCTTATGTCTCGTGAGCAAATCCAATCCTTCCTCGGGATCCCACACTCTACTCTGCTTCTCCTTCTGCGTGCCTCTTTCTTCACGAACCATTGCTCTTCCAAGGTCTCTTAATTGGTCGTGCATCCATACTTTATTATACTCGTTGATCTTTATCAAAGACATGTTCTGCAAAACTTTCATGTCTACTATCGGGAAAAAATCAGATTCATCCCAGAAATGAACCAGAATGTCTTTGTCATATCCAATGAAAAGACAAGCTATATCGAGGAATATAAGCTTTTGCCAAGAATCTAATGCATCATAGCTTATTTTCAGTTTACTCCGAACATCATCACGAGGAACTCTTTCAAGCTTCACCAATTCGGCGTCCCACATATCCTTATCCTTTCCAACGCGACCCAAACGTGAACCAATGACCTCAAGAGCAAGCGGAAGACCTCCAGCAATTTCTACCGCCTTCTTGGATCGGTCGATATAATCGTCCCAAGGAGTATCTCTTCCGAAAGCATGTTTGCTAAAAAGTTCAAGAGATCGAGTGGGATTCATAAGGCTAAGCTCATAACTCTTGTCCACCTCGGGAACATCAAGAATACCTTTGTTTCTTGTAGTAATAATAATTTTGGTCCCTTTGCCAAACCAATCACGCTTACCTATAAGTGTGGATATATGATTCCCTTCTTCGGCATCATCGAGAAGGAGGAGGACCATTTTATTGGACAACCTTTCTTTAATTGTCCGAATCCCTTCATCACTGTCTTTTATAACCACACATTTCTCTTTGAGGATGTCAGAGATGAGCTGTTCCTGCAAGCGTTGAATGCCCTTACTTTTTGACGTTTCTCGAATATCGCGAAGAAAGCAGCAGTTCTTAAAGTTGTCTGAAAGCTTATTGTAGATAATTTTGGCGATTGTTGTCTTTCCGATGCCACCCATCCCATGGATTCCTATAATCCGTGTTTCACTTGTCTCAGCACCTATCATTTCCATGATTGCATCCACTTGGTTGTCGACACTGACCAAGTAATCAGATACCGCCAAATAATCCTTTTTCAATTCTTTGAAAACCTCCTCGGTGAGTTCTTTTGCAAACTCTCCTTCTCGCCTGGTGTTTGTATGACGTCAAAAGGTGCCGAGTTAGAAAATTGGGTTCAACCATCCTATATTCTGACAAGACCAAATTGAAAATTACAGACCTATCCGACATGTGCTCTTCGAGGATTTATTTTTTTATTGTGCATGAATTAGCGCTGGTACTATGGGTTAATGAGTGACGTAAACTAAAAATATGTCGTTTGAAATGAAAAAGGGACAAATTCAGGACTGAGCGATTATTTAGCGCGATTTCTGCAACATGATCTTTAACAGAAAAAAAAAAATTCAATTTCAACCGATCTAACACATATGTAGAAAAAGAAAGCAATTGAAATGCATATAATTGTAAAGATATAAGCCACATCAGATGAAATGCCAAAAACGGTCACCTGTTCTCCCCCTTGCTATGCAGGTCCCATCCGTGTACAAACGATACTTCTTTAAGGGCAGCCTTCCACTCACTTATAGTCTTCTTGTCATATCGCGTCTTCTTTTCATGGGAACGAAAGGCCTCTTCGTAACCCCCGGTTTGGTATCGAACTTCTTTAGGATCCACATCATAAAAAATGGGCATGATCTTTTGTCCCTTAGATTTCTTGCACTCGACCATCTGCGCTACCTCCTTGAGACACCATATGCTAGACGCATAATTTTTGGAAAAGATAGGAATTGAGATCTTTGATTGATTAATTGCTTCGAGAAGTTCTTGGACAAACTCTTGCCCCTTGCCGAGATTTTTGTCGTCCTTATAAACGCGGATTCCCTTACCTATCATATTAGTGTATAGGACGTCGGCAATACCTGATCGAGCATCTGGTCCTCTGAAACTCAAGAATACTTCGTGGTCATATCCGGACGAAGTAGCCATTCCGTGACTACAAGAAGAGCATGTCCCTGTTGCAAAGTAATCACAGATGCGTCGTTTTTTTGTACTTCTCTCCATTGATCTCACTTGATCTCCCCTTCAAGAAAGAAATTGAACAGGATAGCAGCAAAAGCAGTGGGAGCGAGTGATGGAAAAGTTTGGAAGCCGAAACTAACAAATGGAGATCTCTCTGTAGGTCACTAAACTTGGAAACGAGGATTGGCTAAAAAATGCAGAGAGTCGAGGGCCAGTTTGCTCGAATTGGTCAAATAAGAAAGAAAGATTTATTGCAGCCTGTCGAAGTTTGGCAAAATGCAGGTTTTTCAACCCATCAAAAAAGACAGAGTGGGGCCCTTCCCAACCCCATTCTCCTCTTTTCTCTGCACCATCGTAACGCAACTGAAATTCTTTTCTTGCTCGTTCTTTTTGTATTATAGGAATTTTAATTAAAGTTAATATAATGAAAAATCCTGAACTGATAAATAAATTTATTCTAAATTAATTTTTTAATCATAAAATATCTCAAACTAATGTATTCGTGATAAATTTTTTTAATCATGTAAAATCCTAAATTAGCATATTTGTAACAAATTCACTATTCATTATTTTATCCGAAATTTTACTGTTAAATTGCTGAATAGAATGACATGTAGAAGTTGACAGACGTACTAGTTTTGGAGTTTTCATCTTATGTTTGTTACGAGTGTACCAATTTAGGATCCGCAATTTAACGTACAATAAGGCAGGGAAATTTTGTAACAACCGTGTTAATTTGGAGTTTTTGGTGTTTAAAAATTAATTTACAATAAATTTGACACAAACGTATCATTTTAAAATTTTTCAAGATCAAAAAATTAATTTGAAATAAATTTATCATTAATGTATTAATTTGAGATTTTTCATGATATATTAACGTATTAATTATCATGTGATTGAGTTTTTTTTTTTTTTTTGTCAGATGTGATTGAGTTCACATGCACCGATTTGGGGTGAATTGTTCGTCGGGTCCCACCCCATTCATCTGTATACATGAGCCCAGACACAGGATATCACCGCTCCCCTATGGCCATGTGACCACCGACAGACACGTGACAGCACGCGCCTTCCATCCGTGACCATGACCCCTGTTCTTTCCTCTGCTCCTCCCTCACCAATCGGTCGCATTTGTCTTTAGCTATGGCCGAAATTACCCAAATGCCCTCGTGAGAGTTGGAATTATTTATCTTTTTTCTCTTTCGGCATTGAGTTTAACGATGAAAGGAGCTGAAGGCCCCTCTCCGTTGCTTAAAAAGAAAAAAAAATCCGAGCGAATTAACTGAGTCGTGCCGCGGCCCATTTACTTTCTACACCCCTCATTGAATGCACCCCCCCCCACCCCCCCGGCCTCTCCTCTCCCTCCCTCACACCTCATGTGAAGAGAAATTCGAACCTCCAATGTAATTAAGATTAATTAATATATTTATGATAAATTTATCTTAAATTATTTTTTTTATCATAAAAAATTTCAAATTAGTGTACATATAATAAATTTATCTCAAACCAATACATCTGTGATGAATTTACCCTTCATCAAATTGTTAAGTTTGATGTTACGTGGCAGTTCGTGGGTGTACCATTCTAGGGTTTTTACCCTTTGTTTGTCACAAATGTATCATTTTGGGATTTTTTATTATAGTAACTCAGTTTAACGTCGGGTAAATTTGTCACATGTGTATCAATTCGAGATTTTTCGTGATAAAAAAATTAATTTGGGGTAAATTTTTTACGGCTATACCAATTTAGGATTTTTTATGATAAAAAAAATCGTTTATGGTAAATTTGTCTTAGGTATACCATTTTGAGATTTTTTGTGATAAAAAAAATGATTTTGGATAAATTTTTTCACGGATGTGCCAGTTTGCGATTTTTCATGGTATTGTGCTGTCTTTGATAGTACCGTAAGTAAATATTTTCTATAAAAAAAAAGGGGGAAAATAGCAGAAGATGCATGGTTCCGAAGTATCCAGGGATATTATGTTATGTTGTTAAAGAGATTAATTAGTAATGCAGGAGGAGGAGGAGGAGACTGGGCGGAAAGTTCATTGTGGCCGTGCGAGGCCAGCGAGCTCCGCCGATCGCAACTCCTATGGACATAATAGGTCCCCGAGCTCCGCGCGGAAAGGAAAAAAGTGATGAAGTCATAGAAGACGACTCTAGCGGTCAAAGTTTAATTTTTTTTGTTTTTTCCTGGAAGACTTGACTCGAGCAAATTTTAGAGATGTAGAAGCGAGATAATCCCGGTGATGGATGGATGAGCAGACCTCCTCAAAGTTGCCGACAAGTGCATGAGCGATGTGAATGCGCCAACACCGGCCAGACTGGACCTTCAGATTTCGATTCGGTACAGATGTTGATTGCACGAACCGATTGATACTTGATAAGGACAGGACAACAACGCGGAAGAGGAAGCACATGGTGGGGCAACTGAGCAGATTAAAAAGAAAACATCTTGCTAGATCCGCAAAAACGTTCCATTCCTTTTTTTTTTTTGGTTTTTTCCTGTAAGACTTGACTTGAGCAAATTTTCGGCACGAACCCAACTCCTCTCTTTTCTCTGCACCATCATAACGCAGTTGCAATTCTTATACTCTTTATTGGTCAAATTTGCGCGGCTACTTCGCACTCAGACTTATCCCAGATTGCAGGGATGACTCTGCACGAGGCACGCTTGCTTCTTTGGCCGTGCATAATTGTACCGTCACTTCCTTCCAGTCGGGCCCGTTTTGGGGAAAACCGCCTTCAATTTGTTCTTTTTTTGCGCAGTCCGATTCTATGAAATTGCCATCCATGCAAGTTTGGAATAATATGGCAATTTCAATCCCGACGTGGGCTGGAAATCCATCCTTCTATTTGGAATAATCTTGTTTAAGTATTTATGTAAATCGATATTTGAAGTGTCGGTAGAGATTTAGGAACTTTGGATTTAAAAAAAAAAAAAGCCAGAATGTACTTGACCATAATGTTTGATGTGCTCAATATAATGACGTCATGACTTTTGATACACGTTCAATGCAATTCATGTACTACATAAAAAGTTTTCAATATTGACTAAATTGATAATGCGTAAATAGTTTAGAAATTATATCGAATCAATTTGAAATTCGGCGATTACATTATATCCCGAATTAAATTTTAAGTAAGTATCATTTAGTTATATCATCACTCTTCTCATCTAACCGACGACGGCTGACCGCTCGCACTGCATCCACCGCCGTAATCACGCGCACCCATCCTTTAGCTTTTATGATACTCCAGTGAACTTTTGTTTTGGTGATCAAAAGTCCAAAAGTCTCGTTGCAGATATTTTGGAATCAGACTTCTTCCATTCGAATTGAAATTGAGCTTTCCTCCATTTACCTCGAAAGCTCCGGTAAAAAATAAAGGGTTAATACCATGAAAAATCCTAAACTGGTACACCTGTGACAAATTTACCCTAAATTATTTTTTTGACCACGAAAAACCCCAAACTGGTACATCTGTGACAAATTTACCCCAAAATATTTTTTTGACCACCAAAAATCCTAAACTGGTATATCTATGACAAATTTACCATAAACTAATTCTTTTGACCACGAAATGCCCTAAACTGCTACACCTGTCACAAATTTACCCAGTTAAATTGATTTAATATAACGAAAAATCTCAAATTGATAAATCCGTGACAAGCAGATGGTCAAAACTCCATACTGGTATACCCGTCAACCGTCACGTGTCACCAAATCAACAGTTTGACAGTTAAATTTAACGAAAATTAACGGAGGGTAAATTTGTCACATATGTACCAGTTTAGGGTAAATTTGTCACAGGTATACCAATTTGGAGTTTTATGTGATCAAAAAAATAATTTGGGGTAAATTTGTCACAAGTGTACCAGTTTGGGGTTTTCCTTGGTATTAACCCAAAAATAAAATAAAGGAAACTAGGTGGAATCCACTGCCTAACTCCTACTCTTTCAAAGGAAAAAAAAAAAAGGCCTTTCGGATTGATGCGGGGCCCACTATCAAGACCTTTGCTCCTCCACCACAGAAACATTAAGGAACCGAAAAAAAAAATCGATGCATCTATTAAGGCTTAAGACCTTTTGTATTGATGTGGGTCCCGCTATCAAGACCTTTGTTCTTTCACCACATAATTTTCATTTTTGGTCTAACACCATAGAAATATTAAAGAACTAAAAAATGCATCTTATTAAAGAATATATATATACTAACCAGCGTATTCATCTATAAGTTTAAGATCTTAAAAGATTATATGGTATTAGAGAACGAGATTCTGAGTTTAAATCTTTTCACCGTTACCAAACAGGCCCTTAGAAGACCTTATTATCTAAGTAAGTCTTTTTTTAATGGTTTGATTTATCTAATTGAAGCAATTGCCAACCATAATCGCACCAATAATGCAAATGCCATATATAAATTGATAAGTCATTGTCCAGGATCAGTATTCACGCGCTTAGAGTCATCCAAGAAACAATAAAAAGAAATGAAAGAAAAAGGACAAGTGCTGTCATAGGTCAGACATTCTGAATCGATCTATTAAAATTATTTGTCAAATCTACCTTATCGACATCCTTCTGTAATATCTAAACTAACTTGAAAAAGTTAAAATGTCATGAGATTTTTAAAGAAAATTAAGATTTCATCACATAATATTAACTGAAAGCTTATATTCTTCGTGATAACATCGAATGTTTAGGACAATTTTAGCAGCAAGCGGAAAGTTCAAGATTCTCTAGAACATTAGGCTAATGCGATCCGGAAAAGTTTCACTTCTTCCAAAAATGATTTTTTTTAAGTATTAATACGATGAAAACCCCAAATTTATATATTTATGATAAATTTATCTCAAATTATTTTTTGATTGTGAAAAATCTCAAACTAGTACATTTATTATAAATTTATCTTAAACTATTTTTTGACCATAAAAAATCCTAAACTGGTACACTTGTAGCAATTTTATCCTAAACTAATTTTTTGACCGTGAAAAATTTCAAACCTGGAATACCTGTGATAAATTTACCATTCGTCAAATTGGGTTAATACTATGAAATCTCAAATTGATATAACCGTGATAAACAGAGGATAAAAAACCTAAATCGGTACACTTATGAGCTGCCACATGCTATCTAACTTAGCAATTTGACTGTTAAATTTAACAAAGACTAACGGAGGGTAAATTTGTCATAAGTGTATCAGTTTAGATAAATTTCTCACAAGTGTATCAATTTAAAGTTTTTATGATAAAAAATAGTTTGGAGTAAATTTATCATAGGTAGTTTAGGATTTTTTGTGGTATTAATCTCTTTTTTTATAAAGAAAAGAAAAATATTCAAATTTTCACGCTTTTATAATATCTAGGTTCATAGATTTGTATATTTACTTGCTAAATTCTAAATTAAGGTTTGATCATATCAATTAATATAACCTATACTTATTTGTCAAACTTCAAATGATGGAGACCGTGTAAAAGTGCACATCTTCTCGAACAAAATTGGAAAAGAAATCCATAATTGTTAGCTTGAAGCCATTTATTGGCAGACCACAACCGTCGTTCACGGCGAAATTGCCCCAGAGAATCCCGAGGAAAGATCTTGTTAAAAGCAAAAGTGGTAGTGGAAAAGGTACAAAGCAATAAAGCAAAGGAAAAAGAAGATGGGACATCCTAACGTGGAAAAGAAGGGCCACCAGTACTTTCGCGTGCCCTTTGTGCTGTCCCCAACATTTTAGTCAAAAGAAAGTTTCTTTAAGAAACGCACAAGTATAAAGATTCATATTTGTTTTTTTGGGTCAGAAAAGGTTCATAATTAAAGTACTGTCACTTTCTTCATTTTTTTTTTATTTTGACTAAATCACCTTCGAACAAGGGAGATTTAATATCACAAAAAATCGGTATATTTATAATAAATTTATCCTTCAATTAATTTTTTGATAAAAAAATAAAAATACAATTACCGGGTAAATAAACTAGTGGGATTCTACAAACATCGTCAATTGGATCTTCTATTTTGCTGTTGTCATATTCGAAGCAAATCATCAAATTATCAATGGTGATAGAAATTTTCCTACTACATTGGTAAATTCGGGGAGGAGTTGCTAATTTACTATTTCATTGGGATGTTACTAAATTTTGAACAAAAATGGTAATATTGTTCTGACTTTTATCAATCATTTCTATTTTTCAGGAGTATCATGATCATTCAATTATAATGCTTTCAAATTATTTTACAATTTATTTAGTAATTTATGACTTCATTGGACTGTTGATAAGTTCTTAATATTGCCAGTAATTTACTTATGACAGTGATAAAATCTTGGAAGATTTGGTAATTTCTTACTTCATCGACACATAGGTAAATATCTACTAGTGTTGGTAATTCACTAGGGATTTGCCCGGCAATTAAGTTATTGCTGACATTTTCTTTATCAATAAGGAAGGCTTCGGACTCCAGCTTGCTTTCACAAGTACTCAAAGCCCAAGTTTTGAAGTTTCTCGAATGTTTTCGAATAAAAGCGACAATCCTCATAATCATACGAAAGAATGTAGATGGTTTTGGCAATAGCCGTCTTTTCAATGCCACCCATCTCACGGAATCCAACCATCCATGTTTCACTTGTCAAAGTGCCTATTGTTTCCATGATCACATCCACATGTCGCTCGACACCGATCAAGTAGCCTGTTACTAGCGAGATAAGCCTGTCTCGAACTTATTGAAATCCTTTTGGGCAAATCTGTTTGTGGACTCGCCTTCTCGCCTAATGTCTGCCTGAGATAAAAGGAAAAAGGAATTAAAAGATTGTGTTGAAACAAACTATGTCCCGACATGACGAAATTAGAAACTGCAAGCCTAGATGAAATGAATTCCCTAGATAAAACAATTTGGTCATGGATGAATTAGCCCTTGTAGCGAGAGTTAATGAATAAGGATATGTACCGGAAAAATGCGGTTTGAATTAAGATCAATCCACGCTTCTTTATCAGTGTGATTTAAGGTGTCTTACTTCAATAAGCAAAACCCAAGAAAAGGTTCAGCTAAAACGCATCAAACTTTAATGAAACAAGGCACACATCGCACGTCATTAAACTTAGGGCCTGTTTGATAATGTGTTTTTTTCCAAAAATGTTATTCTAATTAGAATCAATTTTTTTGATTCTATTCCTTGATAAATTTTAGAGAATCAAAACGTGTTTGTCAACAACATAAAATTTCTTTTCGTGGAACAGAACCCGATTGGTAAATGCACAAAATTTCTATACCGAAAAATAATTTATCTTCCCAATTTATCATTTAAATCGAGTAATTACATAATTATATTTGATGACATTCCTTAGATTCCACAATTGTAACCCTCTTACACCATGACATATTTTTGGCCAAAATAGGGATGGTTCGGATTTATTCTTTGGAAGGATAATACACTAAAATTGTTGTTTTCCCAGACTTCTTATGAGGCTATGCATATACCAAGGATGAAAGATGCGTCTTTGATTATCTTTTATTGCTTAGAATGAATAAAATCCATCTTTTCCACATAGGTGAATTAGTTTTATCCTTGGATACTATGCAGATGATCACTAATGTAGCACGGTACTTTAGCAACAAATCATGTAAAGTTTAGGAAAAATTGAAAGGCAAAATCACAAAAAAAAAAAAAAAAAAAAAGATTGGCCAGTTAAATGGACTCATTTCTTATTTTTTGATAATTTTTTGGAAATTTTTGGAACGATTTTCCCATGAGAGAAAAAATCGTATTTTGGGGGAAATCGGAAGGCAAAATCATCACAATGACCAGTTGAAATGACCCATTTTTGAGAATTTTTTGGGATATTTTTTTTTTATGTTTTCCAATTTTTTAGAATTTTTATGAATTTTCCATTTATGAATTTTTTAATCATTTTTTAATTTATTTTTTATTAATGTTTTAAATTTTTTATTAAAAATTATCCAAACTAGGTCGAGTTGACCTAGGCCACACCTCGTTGGTGCCCAGCAAAAGTGAGAGAAGACTACCGTTATCTTGTTATTCTAAAATGCGTCCTTTTTTTAAAGAAATAATTTTTTTTTGTTTCTTATATTTTGTTCAAAAGTATTTTCGGGAGCATAATCATAATCATAATCAAATGCGTTATCAAATATATTTCTGATTTTTTTTTTTTTTTCGGGAACATAATCAGAGGAACAGAAATTACCTTACAAACCCTTAGAAGCCAGAATTGGCCAAACATGCTGAAAGTCGAATTTGCTACAATTGGTCAATAAAAATGATTAATTGCAACATCACTCCGACCCGTCAAAGTTGACTAATGCACTTTGTTTGACACCTAATGAATGAACTAAGGTTCATCTGTGCAACAATATGGACAGATTCTTCCATGCTTTTCAACACCTAGTGCATATTTGGACAGTCCTAGATTAACATCGTTGGGCATTCCTTTCTAGCGTTTGTTCACATGGCATAAAGTCTTAAGTCTTCAGAAAATCATTAGCAGAAGGCTCCAAGCTCATAGACTTTGATTAAGAAAAGACTTGATTCCTACAGAATGTCATGAAGTTTCCTCTTCCAGATGAAGTTTTCAAAGATGCCGATGAATTGGTCACATAAGAATGATTTATTGCAGCCTGTCAAAGTCAACAAATGCAGGTTTTTCGACAGGAGATTGGGCCCTTTCCAACCCAACTCTTCTCTTTTCCCGGGAAAATTTCAAGTGCTTTTATTTTTTCAAATAAAAATATGAGATAGATTTTATTTCAAATGAAAACATAAAGTGTCGTTATTATCTAAAAAAAAAGGGTCTGAAGTGGCTATGGTTATTTCAAACAAGGACTTGACCTAGCCGAACGGCCAAATTTTCCGGCCGATCAAGGATATTTTTGTAAAAATATAAATTTAATTTTTTGTTAAATCAAATTAAAAAAGAAAAATAGAAAGTAAAAAAAAAAAGAAAGAAAGAACAAAGGCGAGAGGACTGACCTCCCCGCTCATGGCCGTCGGGGTCGCTGGAGCCTCGGTGAGGGCCTACAGGTCGGCGGGATCACCGGCCCTCGTCGAGGCACCGACGACCCCGACAGCCTTGTGTTCTTTCTTTTTTTTTTCAATTTTTTAAATATCCTAAAAATAGAAAAAGGAAAAAATAAAATAACATAGTAAATTATCAAAATGCCCCTCAGTAAAGTAACTCAAGTCCTCTTTTTGATATTAATATAGTCACTTCGAGTCCTTATTTAAAATAATATGTATTTTAGATCCTTTTTTGTGACAGTGATGGTATTTTATGCATTTATTTAAAATAAGGTCTATTTCGTGTTTTTGTTTGAAAATATGAAGGCAGTTAGAACTTTTTTTTTTGGGAATTTTTCCTCTTTTCTCTGCACCATCATAACACAATTGAAATTCTTCTCCTTCTTTCTTATATTTTTGAATTTTGATTATCCTGTCTTTGTCGGGCTACTTTTTTTTTTTTTTATTGGTCAAATTTGTGGGGCTACTTCGCGCTCAAACTTATTGCAGATTGCAGGGATGACTTTACACGAGGCACACTTGCATCTTCGCCCGTTCATAATTGTATTGTCACCTCCTTCCGGTCGGGGCTGTTCTGGGGAAAATCGCCTCCATTTGTTTGTGTTTCTTTTTTTTTGTTTTTTGCGCTGTCCGATTCTATGAAATTGCAATACAAGTTTGGGATAATATGGCAATTTCAATCCCGACGTGGGCTGGAAATCCATCCTTTTAATTTGGAATAATCATGTTTAACTATTTATGTAAATCAATATTTGAGTATTGGGAGAGAGAATTAGGAACTTTGGATTTGGAAAAAAAAATCAGAATGTACTTTACCACAATATTTAATGTGATCCGTAAACTATTAATTTGTTCAATATAATGATGTCTAGACTTTTGATACGTATTTAATGTAATTCATGAACTACATGAAAATATTCAATATTAACTAAATTGATAATGTGTAAATAGTTCGGAGATTATATTGGATAAATTGAGAATTCGACGATTACATTATACCCCGAATTAAATTTTAGGTATCATTTAGTGATATCATCACCCCTCGTCTAACCACCAACGGCTGATAGCGCGCACTCTATCCACCAAAATCACCTACGACTCATCCTTTTCCTCTGCTCCTCTCTTCGCTAACGATTGAATTCTGTCTTTTGCTGCTGCCAAAATACCCAAATGCCCTCATGGCAAGGACTCTTTCCCCCCCTTTTTTGGCATTGATTTTAAATGGTAAACAGGGCTGAGGGCCTCTCTCTGATGTTCAAAAGTTCGAGCGAATGAACTGAGTCGTTTGACCCCAAAAAAAAAAAAACTGAGTCGAGCCTCGACTCGGCGACCACCGTCCGTCGCGACTTCCATGGACATAGGTTACGAGCTCTACACTAGCTCATTTGACTAGATTAAACATGTATAAATAGTACAGGAAGCCAAGGCAGTTTCAGATCTCAAGGAGAAATGAATGGGCAAGTGTTGTGATTGCCCGAGTTGGTCAAATAAGAACGATTTGATTCATTGCAGCCTGTGAAAAGTTGACAAATGCAGGTTTTTTAACGCATCAAAAAAGACACAGTAGGGCCCTTCCCAACCAAGCCTTTTTCTTTTCTCTGCACCATCACAAGTAAAGGAGAGAAAATGACATGGGATTTTTCATAACAAAAATTAATTTAAAATAAATTTATAACAAATACATTAATTTAATTTTTTTTGTAATAAAAATTTAATTTTTAAATAAATTTATATTTAACGTACCGATTTGAAAAATTGCATGGTATATCAATTATTTTAATTATTGTGTGATTAAGTTTACATGCACCGACAGATTAGGTGAATTATCAGTCGGGTCCATCTCATCCACTGATATACGTGAGCCCGGACGGACAACATCATCGGTCATCCCTCAAGTCGCATTTGTCTTTTGCTACGAGAAAATTACCCAAATGCCCTCATGAGAAGAGTTAGTCTATTTTTCTCCTTCGGTATTGAGTTCAACGATAAATAGGGCTGCAAAAAAAAAATCATCGGTCATCCCTCAAGTTAACAAAAAGTTTTTTTTTTCTCTTTCCTTCATTTTAAGGGAGTGCTCCAAATTTTATGTCTCATAGTTTAGAAGAAGCAATTTAGGAACTTACTCAAATCCAAGCTCACACAATTTCTAATTTGGCAGCATACATGAACAACCGCGGATAAATAGAGCTAACGTGGATGTGATGTGAGTTTGGCATAGTCCAAAGTGACTATAGACAAATTATCAAAGTTTAGTTTTTTGTTTTTTCCTGGAAGACTTTTTTTTTTTTTTTGGTCCAATTCCTGGAAGACTTGACTTGAGCAAGTTTTAGAGATGTAGAAGCGAGATAATCCCGGTGACGGATGGATGAGCAGACCTCCTCAAAGTTGCCGGCAAGTGCATGAGCGATGTGAATGCGCCAACACCAGCCAGACTAGACCTTCAGATTTCGAGTCGGTACAGATGTTGATTGCACGAACCGATTGATACTTGATAAGGACAGGACAACAACATGGAAGAGGAAGCACATGGTGGGGCAACCAAGCCAAGGAGATTAAACAAAAAAAAATTTCTTGCAAGATCCGCAAAAATGTTCCGTTCTTCTTCTTTTTTCTTTTTTTTTCACAAATGCACTTTGTTTAACACCTGAGGAATGAACTAAGGTTCATTTGTGCAACAATATGGACGGGTTCTTCCATGCTTTTCAACACCTTATGCATATTTGGACAGTCCTAGATCGACATCGTTGGGCATTTCTTTCTAACGTTTGAGAGGAGAGGGTAATCCCTCCTACCCGGGATGAAAAATATAGGGTGGGAACTGGTGGGGTGCTGATCTAATCCAGTGATGCTGGTCGGCCGCTAGCCTCTGCTTGCACAGCTAGACGCCTTGCCCCTAAAAAAAGGCTTCTTAACAGGGGCTCCTAAAGACAGTGTCACCTAACCAGAATTGACTAAACATGCAGAGAATCGAATTTGCTACAATTGGTCAATAAACATGATTAATGGCAACATCACTGCAGCCTGTCGAAGTTGACAAATGCAGGTTTTTCGCCACGAACCCAACTCCTCTCTTTTCTCTGCACCATCACGACGCAATTGCAATTCTTCTCTTTAGGTCTTATACTTTTTATTGGTCAAATTTGTGCGGCTACTTCGCACTCAAGACTTATCGCAGATTGCAGGGATGACTCTGCGCGAGGCCCGCTTGCTTCTTTGCCCGTGCATAATTGTACTGTCACTTCCTTCCGGTCGGGCCCATTTTGGGGAAAACCACCTTCAATTTGTTCTTTTTTGCGCTGTCCGATTCTATGAAATTGCCATCCATGCAAGTTTGGAATAATATGACAATTTCAATCCCGACTTGGGCTGGAAATCCATCCTTCTATTTGGAATAATCTTGCTTGAGTATTTATGTAAATCAATATTTGAAGTGTTGGTAGAGATTTAGGAACTTTGGATTTGACAAAAAAAAGTCAGAATGTACTTTACCATAATGTTTAATATGCTCAATATAATGATGTCGGGACTTTTGATACATGTTCAATGTAATTCATGAACTACATAAAAATGCTTAATATTAACTAAATTGATAATGCGTAAATAGTTAAGAGATTATATTGAATAAATTTAAATTCGGTCATTATATTATACGCCGAATTAAATTTTAAGGAAGTATCATTTAGTAATATCATCACTCTCCGATCTAACCAACGACGACTGACAGCTCGCACTGCATCCACCGCCGTAATCGTGCGCACCCATCCTTTTCCTCTGCTCTTCTCTTTCCTTATCAATTGCATTCTGTCTTTTGCTGCTGCCAAAATACCCAAATGCCCTCACGGCGAGGACTTCTTTTTTCCTGCCCTTTTTCTGGTATTGATTTTAAATGGTAAACAGAGCTGAGGGCCTCCATCCGTAACCAGTGATCACGACCCCCGTCCGTTCCTCTGCTCCTCCCTCTCGTACCAGTCGCATTTGTCTTTTCCTACAGCCAAAATTACCTAAATGCCCTCATGAGAGGAATTATTCTCTTTTTCTTTTGCGGTATTGAGTTTAACAATGGACAAGGGACTGAAAAAAAATCGTCGGTCATCTCCCAAGCTAAGAAAAAGTATTTTTTTTTCCTTTCATTTTTAAGAGAGTGTTCCGAATTTTACGTTTCATAGTTCAAATGAAAAAGTTTAAAGACTTATTCAGACCTAAGCTATCAAGAAGCATCGTCGATCACAGCTTCAACTAAGAGACTGGGAAAATCTAATGTCTGCGGCATGGCCGAACAACCGCGGATAGATAGAGCTAAAGCGGATGATGTGAGTTTAGCATAGTCCAAGGCTGATGGATGAGCTGACCCCCTCAAAGTTGCTGGCAAGGGCATGAGCGATGTGAATGCTCCGACACTAGCTGGACCAGACCTTCAAATTTCGAACCGATTGATAATTGATAAGGACAAAACAACGCGGAAGAGGAAGCACATGGTGGGGCAGCCAAGAAGAATTTAAAAAAAAAAAACTTTCTAGATCCGTAAAAATGTTCCATCTTTTTTTTTGGGATCGAAAAAAAAAATGTTCCACTTTGGAACTCATAAATTCTTAAGCTGACCCTTTTCTTCAAAATGATATAGAGGTGAGGAGGGAAAAATAGAATAGGGTTGAAATCCAGGTGAAGACATTAGCATGAGCAACCTAACGTTCAACTGGGATTCGGCAGGGGAAAGAAATTCCTCTGCCGAAGATGATGCTCGACAAATGAGACTCACATCACCCAACCAAAGCAGAGAGCTTTTATGATCCCGCAAGTGTCACTATATGCAGAAAAATTCCTTAAAGCTTGTTGATTATGCAGTACAAATCTAAGAAAGAGATTCGCGACTTCTAGAAGTCCTGAGTGTTAGTAAATGTGAGCTTTGGCAAGATTACAGAAGCATCTCTGCAGAAAATGATTCATGACAACCAAAGCAGTCATTGGATTGCAACAGAAGAGCACTATAATAAATCCCCGAGAGAGTGATTATTGGAGATAAAGATCCTAAGGCTAGTTTAACATGGAACACTGTTAGGGCTTCAGTGCAGGCTTCTATGAGACTTGAGTTGAAAATGTCCGCAGGTTGCCTCATTAGAATTGAAAAACTGTTAATCTGTCCGAGCCTTACTTAACGAGTTTAGATCATGTCCGCCAAAAATTGATCCATTTGGATTGTTCCGTAAACAGTCAGGTATTCCGGTTCGGAGACTTGAATTACCGTCTCAGTATGTTGGATGCGGAAGTGAGAAAGCTTGTTGCTAAGGAACAGTGGGATGAACTCA
The DNA here is from genome assembly GCF_020921035.1 of Rhodamnia argentea. Taxonomy (NCBI): domain Eukaryota; kingdom Viridiplantae; phylum Streptophyta; class Magnoliopsida; order Myrtales; family Myrtaceae; genus Rhodamnia; species Rhodamnia argentea. Next base: position 27,157,119 of record NC_063150.1, on the reverse strand, counting down.
TGAACTATGATCGGGCGAGTACAGAAAACTGTATTTCGCGAAAACCAACACGCTTCTTTTCAGCGTTTCTTGTTTCCTTTCCCACTTTATGGAAGGTGTAGCCTTATAATTTCAAAGAAGAACTTGTTTTCCCACCGGCTATCTCAACTGTACAAGGATTAGGCAGTGCCAATGATATATGGAAATGCTGAATGATACATTTCATTTGCAGTTAAGCAGAGAGCTCCGTGGAGGACAACCAGTAAGGAAAAAAAATACCTGTCTCTCTTATTTTATTTATGGGTTTTGCAATTGGTGTTTGTTATGTAAATGTGTTTTTACTTTCTATTATTTTTGTACAATGATGTCGTCTTTAAGAGGGTTTTCGCACAATAAATGAGCTGGGTGTCTGTATTAAGTCGTATGTGATGGATGAGAGGTGCGTGGATGGCCAGTAGACATATTCATATGACCATGGTAGAGTTTAGTTTTGCTTTTGGCCGTGTCTGTCACGTGATAATTATTATGCTTCCTCTTTCTGTCAACCTCATGCTCCAGATGATGCGGGACCACTTTGAATATCAGTCCTCGGTGGGGAATAGTCGTGGGTCAGTACCGTACTGGTCCTATCTGTCCCTTTGTTTTTTGGACGGTGAGGTGGCAATTATTATGTTTCGTCGTTTGTCAACCTTATGGCAGTACGACTTCGTACAAGTGGACCACAATAAGAGGTCTCGGTGAATAGCCGTGGGTCCCCACCCTAACGCTCATCCTGTCCGTCTTTGTATTTGGTTAATCACAGTATGGAAATTTTAAGATTTGAGTTATTAATGACGATGGCGCAACCAGTAAGGAATAAAATACTCACATAAAGTATCAAATTTCTTAAACTGAGACCAGTGAAAGATCAAATTTTTTTCTCCAATAGCTTTAGCTTTGATGATACTCCAGTGAACTTTTGTTTTGGTGATCAAAAGTCCAAAAGTCTCGTTGCAGATATTTTGGAATCAGACTTCTTCCATTCGAATTGAAATTGAGCTTTCCTCCATTTACCTCGAAAGCTCTGGGAAAAAAAATAAAGGAAACTAGGTGGAATCCACTGCCTAACTCCTACTCTTTCAAAGGAAAAAAAAGAAAACTTTCGGATTACCTTTGCTCCTCCACCACAGAAATATTAAGGCATTTATAAAAAATTCAATGCATCTTATTAAGGCTTAAGACCTTTTGTATTGATGTGGGTCCCGCTATCAAGACCTTTGTTCTTTCACCACACAATTTTCTTCTTTGGTCTAACACCATAGAAATATTAAGGAACTAAAAAATGCATCTTATTAAAAAATATATATATTAAACAACGTATCCATATATAAGTTTAAGTTTTTGAAATATTACATGATATCGGATAACGAGATTCCGAGTTTAAATCTTTCTCCCGTTGCCGAATAGGCCCTTAGAAGACCTTATTATCTAAGCAAGTCTTTTTTTAATGGTTTGACCGCAATCGCACCAACAATGCAAATGCTGGATATAAATTGATACCTCATTTTCCAGGATCAGTATCCATGCGTTTAGAGTCATCCTAGAAGCAATAAAAAGAAATGAAAGAAAAAGGACAAGTGCTGTCATAGGTCAGACATTCTAAATGGATCTATTGAAATTATATGTCAAATCTACCTTATGGACATCCTCGTATAATATCTAAACTAACTTGAAAAAGTTAAAATGTCAGGAGATTTTTAAAGAAAATTAAGATTTCATCATATAATATTAACTGAAAGATTATATTATTCTTGATAACATCGAATGTTTAGGACAATTTTAGAAGCAAGTGGAAAGTTCAAGATTCTCTAGAACATTAGGCTAATGCGATCAGGAAAAGTTTCACTTCTTCCAAAAGTGATTTTTCTTTTTTAGGATTAATACGACGAAAATCCTAAATTGGTACATTTATCATAAATTTATCTCAAATTATTTTTTGATCGTGAAAAATCCCAAACTAGTACATTTATTATAAATTTATCTTAAACTATTTTTTTTACCATAAAAAATCCTAAACTTGTACACTTGTAGCAAATTTACATTAAACTAATTTTTTTACCATGAGAAATTTCAAACTAGGACACTTGTGACAAATTTACCGTTCGTTAAATTGGATTAATACCACAAAAATATCAAATTGATACACCTGTGATAAACAGAGGGTAAAAAAACGTAAATCGGTACACTTATGAGCTGCCACGTGCCATCTAACTCTGCAATTTGAGTGTTAAATTTAACGAAAACTAATGGAGGATAAATTTGTCATATGTGTATTAGTTTAGGTAAATTTATCACAAATGTACTAGTTTTAAAATTTTTTATGATAAAAAATAATTTAGAGTAAATTTGTCATAGGTAGTTTAGAATTTTTCGTGGTATTAATCTCTTTTTTTATAAAGAAAAAGAAAACTATTCGGATTTTCACGCTTTTATGATAGCTAGGTTCATAGATTTGTATATTCACTTGCTAAATTCTAAATTAAGGTTTGATCATATCAATTAATATAACCTATACTTATTTGTAAAACTTCAAATAATGGAGAGCGTGTAAAAGTGCACACCTTCTCGAAACAAAATTGGAAAAGAAATCCATAATTGTTTGCTTGAAGCCATTTATTCTGAGACCTCAACCGTCGTTGATGGCGAAATTGCCCAGAGAATCCGAGGAAAGATCTTGTTAAAAGCAAAAGTGACAGTGGAAAGGTACAAAGCAATAAAGCAAAGGAAAAAGAAGATGGGGTCCATCCTAACGTGGAAAAGGAGAGCCCCCAGTGCTTTAGCATGCCTTTTGTGCTGTTCCCAAGATTTTAGTCAACAGAAACGCGCAAAGACAAAGATTCATCATTTAGTTACTGTCGCTATCTTTATTTTTTTTTTACTAAATCACCCTCGAAAAAGGGAGAGTAAATATCACGAAAATTCCGACATATTTATAAAAAATTCATTTCAAATTAATTTTTTAATTACAAAAAATATTAATATACTTATAATAAATTTATCTCAAATTAATTTTTTGAACAATAAAAAAATAAATTAATACACTTGTGACAAATTTATCATATATTAATTATCGTCAAATTGAGTTAATACCATGTAAAAATCTAAAAAAGTACACATATGACGATTGAAAATAAAAACTTCAAACTGGTACCTATCAATTACCACGTGTAATTTAATTTAATAATTTGATAGTAAAATTTAATGAAAGTTAAAAAATAATAAATTTGACACATATGTACTAGTTTGATATTTTTCGGTATTAATCTAAAAAAATAGACCTATGCCCAGGCATTGGTGGAGCCCCTTCTTGCTAACAGGCCTGGTCTAGCATGGCCTCTCACGGGCTCGAGTCCAACCTATGCTGGGTTAGGGCCGGCATGGCCCAATTACCATTCGTAGGTTATAATTTGTTAACGTACATGCTAGGGAAAAGTAAAAATGTCGAGGTTCAAGTCTGTTGCAAACTTTGTTCAAAGCCAAAGAAATGTAATGCACGAGTACGAGGAGTCAAATTCAGATTTTGAGGGAGAAAGAAAATTTCAATGTGCAGTTGCTGGTGTAGTATAAATACTGATAAGTTATGGTCTTGGTAATGAACCACGAATATGTGATGGGATAACTACCAAAAAAATTCTAAACTTATTACAAATGTGTCAATACAATCCTAAAGTTTTTTTTTTAGCATATTGAGTCTTAAACATTTTGCATTTATGCCAATTCATTTTATTCGGCCAAACTTTGCTTGCAAGCGTTGACGTGGATAAATTTTATTAATACTTTTTTTATTAATTTATCTTTTTTCTCTACTTTTTTCTTTCATTCTTTTTTTTGCCTTCCTTATTCCGCTAGCCAGTCACCAAACCTCGCGGTCGGCCAGAGGTGAGGCTTCCCCGGCAACTAGTGGAGCCTCGCCTCGCCCGTCCTCGTCTCTAGCTCGTCGCCGAGGTTCGGCGATCGGAGAGAGGAAGAAGCAAGGGAAGGAAAAAAATAAATAAAAATAAATAAAAAATCACTTGCTGAAGACCAACAATTGCAATGTTGGTCTTCAATAAAGAATTCCTAGTCAACACGAGCTGATGACTCGCGCTTACTAAGCTCTTACTAGGACAGCCTTTGCATTCGTGAAAAGTAAATTTGTGACGGTTGTTGTCTAAGTTACGAAATCTTTCTTCTCCGCACATAGTTGACGAAAAAGTCTAACGATTTTGTTCCACCTTTTCTTTTGGGTTAATACCACGAGAAAACCCAAAACAGTACACCCGTGATAAATTTACCATAAATTAATTTTTTTTAACTACCAAAAACCCTAAACCATTGCACCTTTGATAAATTTACCCAAAACAGGTACATCCGTGATAAATTTACCGCAAACTATTTTTTTTAACTACAAAAAACCCTAAACCGATGCACCTTTGATAAATTTACCCTAAACTGGTATACCTTTAATAAATTTACCCCAAACCGGTACACATATGATAAATTTATCCTTCGCCAGTTTTCGTTAAATTGTATCGTCAAATTACTGAATTGGATGACACATAACAATTGTTAGATGAATACGTTTAGGGTTTTTACCTTTTATTTGTCACATAAGTGTGAATTTGAGGTTTTCGTGATATTAATCCAATTTCGTAGGAACTAACGGAAGGTAAATTTTTTACATGTGTGCCGGTTTGAGATTTTTGATGATCAAAATAATTAGTTTGAGGTAAATTTGTTACAAATGTATTAGTTTAAAATTTTTGGTGGTTGAAAAAATAGTTTTGGGTAAATTTGTCACATGTATATCGCTTTGAGATTTTTGGTGATCAAAATAATTAGTTTTGGATAAATTTATCTCGGATGTACCAGTTTGAAATTTTTGGTGGTCGAAAAAATAATTTGAGATAAATTTATCACGGGTATATCATTTTGAAAATTTTTTTGTAGTTAAAAAAATAGTTTAGGGTAAATTTGTCACTTGTGTACTAGTTTGAGGTTTTTTGTAATATTAACTTTTTTTCTTTTATATCATATTCTTTGCACATACAATATTCAATTCCCGATGATCCAATTCCCGATGATCGTACGGCGCCTACACTCAGATCGAGCAATTATGGGATGACGATGTCGTGATTTTTAAGATAGCCATCAGTTCCAAATGTACTCATATTATAAATATTTCATAAAATTTAGACAAATTGACTCAAGTCAAAATTTGATAAGTATGTTTAACTAAAAGAAAAAACAAAAGCTGTTGCATCCTACACAAGATGAGTATTCTACAAATTATTTGAGACTCGATATGTAATAGTAAGTTGCAATCCAAGCCCTGTCTCAACCACAAAGGAATCGGTTCTATGAATCGCACCTAAGCTCAATTCGCCCGTCACTCAAGTTCAATTAGTTTTGCTTCAAGTTTGAATAACACGAATTATTAAAATTTGAGATTGAATTTGAAAATATTTGACTTCGGAACCTTGCCACTGTAATGGAGTAATTGCACTTTCATATACCTCCACTAATATAAATAAACAAACGAATGATATCAACATTAATTTTAGTGTATAGTTTGAACCAATTAATTGAACCTTAGAACACACATTTGTCCCAAAAGCACGCCTCATTCTCTCGGCGAAAGTACAACGGAAGACATTGCTGTTGCAGCCTTTCTAAACGTCCCTATTTTAAGCAAAACTTCCTTCAGTGCCCTCACGCAAATGACAAAATCAACAAATGTGACGCTGAATATGCTTGACAACAGAATAAGCGCTCGAGGGCCAATCAGGAAAGATCATAAAGAATATGGAGCGGAACAGGTGGTGGTTGGACAGTGAGATTTTTATTGTGAATATGGAGGACTATGTATTTCCAGGTCGGGGCGAATCCTTGACTGGGTTGTGGAGCTGTAGTGCCTGTTTGAATGGGAGGGAAAACTATGGCTGAATGATTCCGGTGGTGTACAATTGGCTGTTTTCAGAGCATACAACTGACGAGCATTGTGTTATGATTGGTTGGACTTGTTAAGCTCTTAAATTCCCTTATATTTGTTCGAAACAAATCTTATTCTGCTGTTTCTAGTTTGGAGATAAAATTTGTTCAGTGTCTCAACGATTGAACATCAACTAAGCAGCTTTTTCTCCAGTCTATTAGCACTGTAGCCTCATGTTGTCTAGTTAATACCCTTTTCTCGCATTGCATTGTGTGTATAGTTCGTTAAGTTCACGAAGAAGGAAGCCAAAAATAGGCTGAAATATTGTTTTGGGTTGATATTTCCTCATGGTGTCCCCGTTACTTGATTTCTCGAATAGTTTGCAAGAGACATAAGAAACTTGCTTCATTGCTTGTAATTCAATGAGCTTGTGACGGCATTTTCAATCTGAAATTTTCTCAACCGGTAGATGCAGAACTTAGAGTGAGGCTCAAGGCTCATGAAGCTGTTTACAATCACATTCTTGCCACAATATTGGGGGATTATGCATCTGCCATAAGTGCTCTTTATGAAGATTTTTTGCCTGTACCTAGAGCTTCTTGTTATTACCCTTCAGGTTTCACCATTTCAATACAAGAACATCTTAACTAGATTCAAAGCTTTTTATTTTGCAGGTTTACATGTCAGATTTGACAGACCTTTTTAGTTGGACATGTCCTAGATGTGAATAGAAAGACTAAGGTAATTTAATATGTTTTAGTATGACATTGTTGCTGAGGTGGCTTGAAGAATAGAAACTCAGTAGTCAGTACTAAATGGGCAGTTCTTGAAATCAGATTTTGTGGTCATATGCTGCCTCCTATTAGTAGCTTCTGAACTAGTTATTAATGCCTTTTGATCTGAAAGGAGGGGTTCAAAGTCGTTGAACTGATAGCTGACATTCAGAACTGCTTATAGTTATATAATTCGTGTAGTAGTTGCCTGGCAATTTGTGATAGTTGTGATGCCTCTTTGTTGAATTGCATCTAATCATTTGTCTCTATTTCTAAACCATATATATGTGTTGTTTGTAGGCATATATGTTGGGGTGGCCAAGGACCTTAATGCTATGGTTACAGCTTTCAGAGGTACTCAAGAACATCAGAATGCATGTTAACCTTAGCAATTCTTTCCCTTACAATTGACATGCAAAGGATTTGATGAAAATTTAAGCTAAGAAGAGCGGCCTCAGTGAATTCGTACACAAGGCACATGGTTCTGCTATCCATACGAATGGAAAAAATGGGTGAATTAGTTCCACCAAGACACCAAAGTAACTTTCTTGTAATTTTAGATACAGTCATGAGAAGATCACATACTCTGAAAAATTCTGTCTTGCCTCTTTATCATTTGAGCTTTTCAGTTGGTGATTACTTCTATTTATGTCTACAACATACAAAATTGGATTCAAGATCTCCACCGGAAATAGCTCGACATAAACTACCCTGGCATGCCTGGTGCGATGGTGAGTTCTAGAGATGATAAACCTCTCTGACTCTATTAATTGTTGCCTAGGTTCATCATGTATTTTATCATGCTTATCACAGTATGACAATTCGACCTGGTATTTTGGATGCTATCATAAGAGCCGATGATTTATATGGAGACAACAACGTCATGGTGACAGGGCATTCTACGGGAGGGGCTATGGCATCCTTTTCCGGACTTGATCTTGTAGTAAGATAAATTACAAAATTATCATGGCTGGGACTTGTGAATTTTATTGGTTTTTTTTTTTTTTTCTTTCTATCGAGTTTTTCCAACCGTTCAGTTTTGGTCTGCTAGGAGTTATTTTGAATTCTCTACCAAACTCTACCTTGAAGAGTCCAGACTCTTTATGTGGATCTTGAACTTTCTATGGCTCTCATATTTATATTTACAACTCGTCATGCGTAGTGTCACGCCCCGACTCTCGAGTACGCGGTATCCCTACCAAAACGCCTCTGGTCACAAAAAATAACGTCCCGTGTACGTTATTGACCGTCCATACTATAGCGCACATGCGGAAACGCGAATTCTCTCAAATCAAGAAAAACAGTAGGGATAGAAATATAGTCAACATCATCAGTCATATACCGGAACAATCGTCAATACAATACTAAAAGCAGATGATCATTAACCCTACAGAGCTATAGTCACATACAATCCCATTCTTAGGGGCGGCTCTCTAAGACCAACAAAAAGATATAAAGGTCGGGTAGGGTTAAATTCTCATCTACTCCCAAAATCCACATCAGTACCTATCCAAAAGACTACGAACCCTCAAAGTCGGGGTGAAGGATCGCGATCGGAGGTCAATGAACGCTCTGAAGAAGGCTCAACGATATCCTCCTCAATCGGGTCGGGGTCGGGATCGGAGTCGTGTTCGGGGTCTCCGACCTCACCGTCCGGCGTATCGAGCTCCATCAGAACCCGGGATGGAACAGGTGGAACCGTATTAGGCAGCCCCTCGAAGCCACGAAGTGGGGCCCAAGTTTTCACCCCATCATCCAAGAACCAGGCTTTGAAGACATGTGCCACACGTTGCGGCAAGCCTTTGTCCACCCGGATCGTGGTGATGTGAAGTTCCCGAGTCCTATTCATACCCGGTTCCGGACGATACACGATATCGTAGGACTAGTCAACTGGGACCCCGAACCCGACGGGTCGCTGCATCACCGTGAACCCGAAATGGTTAACACATGGTGAGAAAAAAATCTCCGTGAGTCAACGCCTAAGCCCGGCTAAGGCATTAATTCGTCCGGAGGGTCCTAACAGTCAATCACATACAATATATATTTATTCCAATCACATGCAACTCACTGCTTGGAAATCACGCGGTATGCAATATTTGACATAATATGCCACATATAACAAACAAAGATTGTCACATCAATCACACACGCAGACACCACACGTGATCCGATTATTAACGGCCATTTGGCCCAATTGCACACTACTGGTGTGACTTTACACTACGACCGGCCGTGTCTACTAGCGGGACCAAGCTTCGTCCCTTACTTCCGGCGACGGCATCTCATAGCCCGTGTGATTCGTACGACCGGCACGACACGGCACTACCAGGAATCCCCGTAGGGGCTTCGGTCTGTCACAAGCTGCGACCGGCATCCGACAACCCGTGTAGTCCGTACGACCGGCACGGCACGAATTGACGTGCATTTGACAAGTCGTATGGTTCCGTACGACCGGCACGGTAACTTGACAGGAATAATCCATCGTGTGACCACTCAAGCATACTCAACAAATAGCCAGTTTATAATCCATATTTAGTCAAATGCTCACGCGATATGCTTACACAACAAAACTCTTGAGTAATCACACAAATGCACATGTTATCCATGCGACCTCGCATCCATAAATCGAGTGATCGAACTCCAACCAATCAATCAATTTGACTAGCCATCCGTCAAGGCGTTTCATCAATTAATCCATATAAATTATAATCGAGCGCAGATAAATAATTCCATGACAAACATTCAATCCAATCGTACGTAATTAAATCCAAATCACCAATCAATCATACACTCACCCTCGACCTATTATTCACTCGCGATCAAGCAAGACCAATCAATTAATCAATTATTCCATCCAAACTAGCCACAATCCAATTAACTTAAGTAATTAGGGCCATTTAACCTAAACCGAGTCTCTAGCCTAAACCGGCCCTAATTAATCTACCTAAACACCCTAATAATCTAATTAAACTAATCCAAACGTAATTAACGACTTAGCCAAGGATTAGAGGTCGACTCACCGTTAATTGCGTGAGATTAGGCCAATGACGATCCTCCGAAAAATCCTTAGCACGAACTTTGGGCTCTAACGGGTTGCGAATCAAAATCCTCGAACTACGGACCCAACTTCTGATTTAATGTGTCCACGGGTCTAATATAAGGCCCAACTTTGTGCCCAAATTAATTGGGCCTCAGCCCAGTTCATGAGCCCACAGATTTGGGCTTAACAAATTCGGCCCAGCCCAAAAACAGAGCACTCACTGCAGAAACAGGGCAGAGCACGGCTGAGGGGGCTGGTCTGGGGAGTCTACGGGCTGTGGTTGGCTTCGGGGTTGGTGGTGGAGGTGCAAGGTGGTCGGAGGAGGATGGTGGTAGCCGGTGGTGGCTCACGGTGGCCAAAGCAGGCATTGGCGACCAGCAAACAGCAGCTGCAGCAACAAAACAGAGCAGGGGAAGCTGAAACAGGGCAGCTGGTCAGGGCTGTTCCGGGGCTCCAGCTGCGTTAGAACTTTGCAAGGCTGGTGGTGATGGTTCGAGAGGGTGTCGGGGAGTCTATGGTGGTCGGATTTGGGCGGAGGAAGGCGGCGTGGTGGCGGATGGGGGCTGAGCATAGAACCAAGTATCACAGGGGTCAAAACAGGGCAGGCCGTGGTTCGGGGCAGTTCCAGCCTTTCCGGTGACTTCACGGTGACTGCAAGCGGTGGAACGGCATCACAGAAGGTCAGTGAAGGTGGTTGGAGGTCGAGGTGGTGGTCGTTGGGGTGGCGGCAGCTCGGAGCAGCCGCACCAGCTCTGCAACCCCAATCCTGACGGAAAACAGAGTATGTTGCTGAAGCTTCTTGCAGCCGGCTTTCCGGCAATTCCGGCCGTACGACGGCGGTCCGGCGGTGTCGAGGGAGTTCTGTAAGTGTCTTAGTATGTGGTGGTAGCTTAGGATGGTGGAAGTTGTCGCTAGAAAATGAAAAAAACGAAGAGAAGAAGAGGGCTGCAGTAAGTTAGTTGTTAAAGAGAGGGGGTGCACGTGTGCACGAAAGGGAGAGAGAGATATAATTCTAGAGAGATGACTAAGGGCTGAGCAGATCAGGTGGGTCCCACTAAATTAATGTCTTTGTCCATTAGTTCATAAAACCATAGGGCATTTTCGTAATTTCACACTTTGGCCGGGGGTATTTTGGTAATTTCACACCCTAGGTAATTCGGGCGTCCGGAAACCTGACGGTGGGTTATTTAATCCGAACTCAAGTCAAAATAGCCCAAACGAGGATCAATATGAAATTTTCTAATTCTAAGACGCAATTACTCATTTAATCGGAATTTATTCCAATTCGAGTAACGGTCCCGGAAATTTCCGATTTCTAATTTCTTAACATCCAACCTTGCGTATCAAATTAAAATTTTCTAGTCGTTCCATAGACCAGATTTCACTATTTTGATCGTCCGATTTTCGGGGTGTTACCTGTAGGATCTTGTTTTCTTACATTTGTGGTAAATCAACCCATGGACAAAACACAAGAAGAATGGGCTGCAAACTGTCACACCCGATTCTCCGAGAAAAAGGGCATGACACAGCCATCCTTTTTAATCAAAGGACGCAGCCTCAAACATAGCTTGAACTAACACCTGATATCGAAATATATACTTTCGTATATATTTGATAAAAAGGTCACATGTCCACAAAATCAGAGCTCATCTACTATAACAAAAAAGATATACATACATATCTTTCCACCTCCAGCTCGAAACTTACCAACTATAAACAACTTATCTCAAAAATATAAATCCCCACTATCCCAAAAGTCCTGCGATTAACGGACGCTCGATCCTACTTACGGCTCGCCGAAGAACCCGAAATGCAAAAGAGATAACGAAGTGAGCAACCACAGCTCGGTGAGAAGTATAATATCTTCTAAGCGGATCGAGAAAGCACTATGCAATCGTCAAAGTAAGTCAAATAGCAATTCATAGTAATAACAAACCATCAATGGCTTAATCCATTGATTAATCTCATAAAACCAACTTTCGATGGTCCATTCATCGGATAATCTCATACTCATCATCAACTATGGCCACGTTTAACGTCGTGACTAGGCGACCAAATTTACCCCTCTTGGTTAGGTCTACCACCCATTTTAGTCGGTGATTCGGCTCAAAGACGTCCCGACAGTATGCATACTACCCCCACCTTAGTGGGTTCTATTCATAGGGACATGAGTATTAATCCCAATACCAAAACTCAGAAAACCACAACAATCTAGTTTCACAAATTGAATACATTGCCTTCCTCAGAAACATATTTGTCAAACAACATTTCGGTAAGACAATCGTCAACAAATCATATCAAATAATCAAAAGGATAGTGAGAGCTCGATCCTGTATATGCAAAAATAATGCTTTAATCATCACCTTTCTTTATCTTGTCAAGAAATCAAACCATCATACACGTGCTTATCTTTAAGGCATGAGTTTTATAAATTTTTAGAAGAGAAAGTACAACTCACCTTAAAATGTCGCAGTCCAAACATATAGTCACTCGAACCGCAAAGCTCGAAATCCTAAAATTAATTGAAAATTAACATTAAAAGCTGGAAAAATGCTATGCTAGTGAAAAACTTGACTAAATGACGTATAAATGTCAATAATCCGACACCTATGGATTAAAAAGCTGCTGGTCGCTCACTTAGACAGCCCGCACGCTGAACTTTAGAAATTTCGTTCGGACAAACTGTAAATCCAATTCACAAACCGTCAAAAGTATTAGCTCCATAACATCCTTAAGTTTATTTCGTACAATAATCATGGCTGACCGACACCAAAATCAGGCCCCACGACATCAAAACCTCCAAAACTCAGATTTTCCAGCCCTAATTGTGAGAACTTACCCAACTCAATCAAACGAAGTCTGATTGATGCAATATTATAGTCAAAACGAAGCTTATTTAACGTGCTACAAAAGTCTCAACAGGCTCAACCTCAACGGACAACCAGAAACTAAAGAAAATAGCCCTCAAAGACTACTGTTCGTGCAGTAAGTTCGCGCACCAGATTTGAATTACTCGCTTCGGGCAAACCACAATGTTAAATCGAGATCCGTTGAATCCTATGGCTTCATAACATCCTAAAGTTTCATTCCCAAGTAAAAACACGGCCAATCACTAATGGGATCGGACACAGCAACTCAGTTTTCCTCAAGATCCGAATTTTTCCCTTAATCTGAAAAATCACTTCAATAGGAGGGAAGAGGGGGCAAGCACTTCCACGCGCTGCGACACGTAGTGAAACGACTTCACCGAGGCGCTCGTGGAGGATGGTGCGTGCACGTTACTATTTTTTTTTCTCTCTTTTTCCCTTTCTCCTTTCTCCTTTTTTCTTCTCTTCTTTCTCTCCTTTTCTTCCTTTCCCCTTTCTGTTTTCTTTTTCCTCTCTTTATGCAATGGAAGACTTCCGATCCCTCTTTTTGGAGAAACCATCTGCTCTCTTTTTTTTTCTTTCTTTTTTTACCAGTGGGTTCTGTCACTTATTTTGACCTAGTAAAAAAAACTCAAATATTACACAAACAGCTCTTTACGCAAACCACCAATTATTGAAGTCTCTAGTTGTGTGAATTAAGTTGTTGGTTGGAGCCAATTCTAAGATGTCCAAATTATGCTTTTTGTCTCTGCTTTAATAAATAGAGTGGTCCAGTGTACTTTTCTAGGGACTTGTTGCGAAATGGGTACCAAAAATGGTAACCTACCCAAAGTCGTCCCATTGCTTCTCTCTCCATGACAAGTGGTAATTCTTTCAGAGCCAGACATTTATGTGGCCCATGATACGATCATAGCTTGCATGAACTTTAGACTATAACTTTTCTCAAAGAATTAGTAGCAAGTAGAACATCTTGTCCTAACACAGATGATCTAGAATTTTACTTTTGTTTTCTGGTTTCTTGATGAAAATTGTTCTTAGCCAATCGTGACATCATGGCCATTCGTCGTGGCCCTCCTTTTTATTTAGTTTCTCATTCGTTATTTATGACAGTAAATTTTGGAGTTCAAGGGTTATTTTCACCATAAACCTGGTATTTTATGTTTAGGGATAAGTGCATTAAAAGTCCTAAAACTTATCAAGTGCAATTGAATCCCAAAACTTTCAAAAAGTGTAATCAAGTCCTAAAACTTGTTACAAAAGTTCAATCAAGTCCTAAAAATTGTCAACATTTTCCGTTAGTCTAGTTGGACGGAGTTAATGAAAAGACTAATTGCACCAACTTGACAAGCTTTGGGACTTGATTGCATTTTTTTAAAGTTTTAAGATTCAATTGTACTTTCTTGACACGTTTTAAAACTTGATTGCACTTTTAAAAAGTTTTAGTACTAAATTGCTCTTTCATGATAAGTTTTATGATTTTCAGTATACTTATCCCGTTTGTTTATGTCATTAGCAGGATGTGACTCACCCACCAACATCCAATGCTTCTTGTGGGAGCCTCGTTTGTAAATTAAACACCTTTTCTTGGGGCTGACGGTGGGGTTGTTTTTTTTGTGGGTGTGTGGTTTGGTGTTAGGGAAATTATGAATGGGGGTATTGACAGAGTAACGCTAGACCTTCAACCCTCATGGAGACAAAGGGCTGTTCTATTGTTCACCATCGTATGCGAAATGCAATATATGGTTATTGATGCAGAGTGTTTTTGTTTTTTCCCCGTCCTGAAAGGGCGATTGCTACATTAACATTCAAGTTATTTCCAGGTCTAATTATGTGTGCTGAAGCTGGTTTTTCCAGACCAGCATTCGCTTGATTTACTTATTGCACTGGGGACACTTCATTTCCAGGTCAATCGTGAAGCACAGAATGTTCAGGTTTTAACATTTGGACAACCGTGTAGTGGCAATGAAGTGTTTGCATCTAACTACAGTGACCGCGCGCCAAATGCAATTCGTATTACTAATGGACATGATATTGTGCCTCATTTGCCTCCGTACTATTCTCGGTTCCCAGATAAGACTTACCATCACTTCCCTAGAAAGGTAGGCTGTCATCTTGACGGAATATCATGTAAATTATGGGGAATTGTTGCTGACTGAATTTGACATCTGCTTTGCATTTCTTTGGACCTATCTAATTGGTGAAGTCTCATTTATTCTAACAATGTATGTACTTTCTCTTTTTGCAGCGTATATAATATAACTGCCTTGTTTGTATCTTCTTAGTAAAGCAGGGAAGTTCATAGTACTTGTATGACTTTTCAGAAATATTTGAGTTACTCTCATTGCTGCAAGAGCCATCATGAGTTTTGTCGTACCAATTCTGAAATTTGAGATGTGTAATTTGGTTTGCTATATACTCTCTCTCTCCCTCTAATGGCTGACAACCTAGTCCTAAGCTCTGTGCAATTATACGCATTTTGATAAATGTATGTCTATCAATGCTTAAACTTACAGGCAACTAGCTCAAAGACATCCACGGGCAAACATATTGATGTGAGAGACTGAAAATGATTTGATTCCACCTGCTTCTTTGGTGACTAATCATAATCTTTTCTATGTCAGGGTTCACATGTAATTGGAATGTTCCCTCCGTTGCAGGCATGGCTGTAAAATATACGATTTGGTAGCCTGGTTTATCGGGTTGAGAAAGTTTGTGATAGCTTTGAGAAGATCCATCATGCAGCAAGTAATGAGGTAGTTTCAGTTGTAGCTACTTGTTTAAGCAATTAGTTTGGGGACCTGTCGTGCTAGATGTAATAAGTCGCGTGATAGATCAGCTTTTTCTATAGAATGTCAGTCCTTTGTCACCAGGATTATATGTGGACGACTGATGAGAGTGTGTCTGCAGATCAGTAACTGGCAATGGCATCGCGCACCATTCAGTCTAGTATGGTGTGGGATTAATGGCTGAAACATGGAGATCGTGCAAAATCGTCATGGACACACAATTGAAGGAATATGGAGGTGAAGATGGCAAAGGAAATCTCATGCTTACCAAGAATCCTTTTGCGTCTGCATTGAGTCTGCCTTCAGTCGACGATGCCAAGAGCAACTTCAGTTAAAATGCTCCTGGGTCAGCACCTGGTTTCTCAGAGATCATCAGGGACCTCTGTGATGGTGGTCATGAAGTGCAGTCAGTCAGTCTGTTGTCCATATCCATCACAAGATGCATAAGAGCTCTACTCAAATTCACTCTGAATGTACATAGCAAGTGTCATACTTGTAAGTACAACTCCGTGATTTCCATCGAATGAATGCGTTTGCAACTTTACCTGTCAATCTAATCTTGCGCCTGTGGCTTTGTTTACCAGATATGATAAAACCTAATAAGGATGCGTGGACGCTTAGCTGAGCTATTTATAGTTTACTCACGCTTTTTTGTCCTTTTTTTTTTGGGTGGGTTCGGAAAAAGGGGGGGAGGATGGGGCGTTGAACTTGGTCGAACTTCGACAACCAAAAAAAAAAAAAAAAAGAACTTGTATCGAACTTCACAAAATTAGCAGACGTGTGAACTTTGGAACTGTGACACTTGCATGTTTAGGCAATTAACCTGCTCTATAAGGTGAACCAAAGAGTGCCTTGGGAGACCACCACTCAATCTGTGACCTTACCTTCTACTATAGGCACATTGTAACAAAAGACTTCTTGGCACAAGTACTTGAACTGTGTCCTGGCAGGGAGTTATGCAGATTAACTGTTCCATAAAGCCATCTTGGAAACAGATGATGACCTTGTCTTGCATCGTTTCCACTGGCAACCTTAGATAAATCTTAACTTTTAGGAGGTAAACAACTTATGTATCATATTGGCTTTTGACATGTAACACTGATCAGCCTTTGGAACGAGAGTTTAAAGCTTTTACCTTCTTTTTTCTCATATGCAGGAATTAACATCAGTGGAAACCCGGAAAACTAAATTTCCTTCATCATTTCAAATGATATTATTGCAAATTATGGCCATTCAAAGCACATTGTGGAACCGAGTCCTTGACATCGTAGGATAAGTTAGAGTTTGTACCTTACGGTAAAAGCCAGGGGTACCACACCAAAGCCTTGGGAAAGATATATTGTCGTCTTGTTTTTACCTTCCTTTACTTGGTGAGCTGGTTGTCAATTTTCCACATCAACTGAGTTAGCCACAGCTTACTTGCACAGAAAGATCCTGTAAATTTCTCTGACTTGTTACCGAGAGAAAAAGCTCAGGCTATATCATATAGGACGTTTGTCAGGGAGCGGTTCCCATTATCAATGTTTAAACCTAAAGCTCCATTCCTAGGATAACTAAGAAGTGGACGACAGAGTTTCTGTCACCGATTAGAGCCTTATGAATATTTCCTACATTGTTTAAGGTGTAACAAAATTAATATTTACAGTGCATGTTCCGAGGATCTCACATAAAAGACCAACATGTAAATTGACAAGATTTTCGACAAAAATTTTTTTGACAAGATTAATGCTCAGCTGTAGGAAACTAGCGCCAATTTGACTTGTCTTTTTCCTAAAAAAGAAATAAAATTGGCCAACCAAAACTGTCAAAAGGGAATATATCTAAGCCAAATCAAACTAATGAAATAGATCGAAAGAAACCATGGTTCCATTTCATGAGGAATTTACAGACATCACATGTTAAAGGTAGAAAGTGGTTGCAAAAACGACCAGTAATTAAATATCCAAGGGTACAAATTGCCAAATTGTGATTCTAATTTAGTATAAAGAACATGACTCCAGGAAAGACAATAACGAATGTCTGCTAGAATGACATAGGGCAATAAGCAATTTGTTCAAGTTTCAAAGCTTCATCGACAATAGATCTGGTTGTCAATGCAGGACCTTTCAGGAATCGCATGCACTTCTTATTGGAAAATGTACTCCTCGGCAGAGCATGTCTTCTAAATTTTCCGAGAAATGGAAGAATCTCCTGAGCAATGCCAGACATCACATCATTTGAAACTCTTCAAGTTGAAACAGTCAGGCCGCACACATGTTATCCCCTCTCTGCAAAGTATACTGACCCGATCAACTTACACCAGGTGTGGCAGGGATCTTCAATCAACAATTCTTCCAGAGATTCTGGTACTTTGCGATGAGCAAAATCCACATTGCAACAATAATCTAGTGCACCTAACTTCAACTTTTTCGAATGAGTTGGATAAGGAAAACTCTCCCCTTTTCAAGATCGAAGAGCTCCAGAGTTCGTAGATTCTCCGGTCAGTCAAAGCCTTTTATCTCTGTTACAGCAGAGTTCTCCATTCTTAGTTCAGACAGTCTCTTCAAATTTGAGTGATCCACCGCTGTTCTCATCCACCAGCAAGATTCAACGGATAAACTCGAGGGAAGCCTTGTGAGGCACAACAAATTAATTAGCACACAGGACTTCTAGTCTTATGAGTTGAGAAAACTGACCAATATCTGTTGATAAGGTGGTTACAACAACAGACAACAAGGTCAAAGACTCCGATTTATTTGTTCTCACAATGCACGGGGTAAGCATCCGGTCGAATGGCCAAATACAAATCGTTCAAACTCGTTGTGTTTGAGAAATCTGGGAATGTTGTCGTGGATGTATCAATGTGTAAACTGACGAGACTTTCTGGAGGCCTTGGTACTTCGGCAAGCTTTAATTAGAGTCAATTTCAAGATCCTCAAAGACGATTGTCTGCAAATGTCATTTGGAATTTCCGGTTGCAAGCTTCCACCTGGCGTCGCAACTATTTCTTCAAGCCTTTATAGCAACCATAAGGCACTAGGTATGTTTCCAATGAAACAATTATTCATCCTCACTACTTTCAAACTTTTCATGCTTCCCATCAAGTCAGGTAGCGCTTTAATGCACGTGTACGAAATATCAAACTCAAGTAGCAATTACAGATTGCCAATCTCTATACACACACGTTCTTTCAAAGGCAAGTATTCAAGGCTTGAAAGAGCTCCGATTGACAGGGAAAGTAGTGCAATTATGGTGCTTCTGGAAGATAGTCTCGATAGAGATGTTGAATGACCAATGGAAGAGATCTTCTTCAATGATGAACAATCCGAAGCACTAAGAATTTCAAGATCCTTTAGTGCTTGATATTTAACGTTGAAGAACTCAGCGATGCCTGAATATCATAGATATTTTCCTATGAGCGCGCATTGACTTGTTTCTTCTGGTCTAAATCATGAAAAAGGAGGAGAACTCTTTTATTGTCTTGATCCCTTCATTTTTTTTGGTCAAATTGGTCCCTTCATTAACATTACTTATTCTGTCAATTTCCTTGGCTAGACGTAGGAGATGAGTTGATTCTGCAAGTACTGAATGCCCTTGCTCTGAAGTATCACAGTTATTAGAAACAAAGCAACAGTGCTCAAAATGTGAAAATTGATTGTAGATAATTTTGGCGATAGTCGACTTTACAACAATTTGTGCTTACTGTGTTGTGAGTGCCTATCATGCTCATGAAGAAGACTATCTTGTAACACCATTTTCCACATGGAAGGTCCATGAACTGGTTTTGGCAGGCGCAACTAATACTACTGTGAATACTTAGCGCACACAATTTTTTCTCCACGTCCAGACAAAACCTTCTAGTGTTTCCACGTAAAAGAAGATTTGGGCGCTGATACGCAGATAAAATGCTGGAAAAAAAGGGCCCACGAAAAAGATTAATAAACAATCAGGTTTGCTTTGAGTTTCACCCCCAAAAACATTACATGATGCCCCAAATTGCACAACGAATCCCTCTGCCCTGCTCTAATGATTTCTCTTCTCTGGAAAAGAAGGGCAAAATATTCAACTGAAACTTCACATTGAGTTCAACAGATTTAACTATTTCATCAATAGGCAACGCCTTCCCTCACTAATATTCAAGTTTCTGTCTCTCAACAGATCAATGCACAGTTTACCACCCGAAGATTGCGAAAGGGAAGTTAGTTGACGTAAAATGTCATCTTCATTTTCCTTTATTCGGTCTTCATTTGTGCAGCTGCCCAATTAGCCACAGCTCCCTGCACAAAATGATTTCTGTAAGTTTCTCAAAGTCTAATTCCTCTCAGCAACATTAGAAACCAACCGGCAAAAAGGCCGGTCATTTGGGATATCTCCCTTAGCACTTCTTGTCAATCTTAAAACCTAAAGAGTCCTCTAGTATAGCTTGATGTGAATGGAAAGGCTTCTATTACAGATAATCTCCGAGGCATAACCATTTCTAGAAAGATGTAGGCCGTAATGGAGATCACACAAGATTCCATTTACATGATTTCGGACCCCAGTGAGACTTATCATATGTCCTACACACCAGTAATACTGAGATATTAGCCTTTGACTATAAGATGATTTATGATACCTCGGAGAAGCTAAATAGCTCCTCTCTCCTGTCACAGATGGAAGTTTTGCCGTGCGAACCCAAGTGAGATTGTCTTTCCTCATTTTATGACTTCTCCCTAACATTTGCAAACCCCAGAAGAAGCACACCTTTCCTGGAAAATAAACTGAACATAAGGTTATCAATACAGAGTGTCTGTTTGCTTCACAATTGCAACAATTGAGTTGATTATGCTGCAAAGTTCCAGGATGAGAACCATAGTTATATGACCTTTCAACACACCTTCCATCTAGTTTACAGCATAACGAAGTTATCTCCAATGCGAAGCGAGGTTATCAACTTCGAAATATGTGAAGCAGAAAATCGACTAGGATCTCTAATAATTTGTTACATATCAAATAACAACGATGCAATCGACATGCATACCTACACCTGGGAAACATAAAAGCAACGAGAAACCATCCAAAGAGAATATAGCTAAAAAAGTCAAATCAAACTAGGTAAAGAGAGCGAATATATGTACATAATTAGGAATCCTCTGGTTGTAAGGAGATATCATAATTTCACTACCTTGATCAGATTTTCAGTCATCAAATCGTGAAAATGTAATTAAAAAGTTCATGCGAAACTTCTCTGTTCATATCTGTGAAACAATTTGATTGCAAAAAGGGGAAAACATTAGTTATCAGATGAAATAAGTTACCTCGATTTGTTTAAAGTTTGAACAAAAGAGAACAATTTATGGTCTTGAATAAAGAAGCTTTCAATAGGAGTGCACTTATTGCTCTTCTCCCTCAGATTCATATTCAGATTCCTTGACTTCTCCCTTAGATTTCATATTGAGATTTGTCTTGTCCTCCCTCCAGTACAGATTCAAATCTGTTGTCTTCTCCCTCCAGTTCAGATTCAGATTCAACGTCTTCTTGCTCAGATTAAGATTCAGATTCGTTGTCTACTCCCGCAAATTCGACTGACTTCTCCGAGCAAAGCGAAGAAATTGCCTCCACCTTTAATTTCCTGCAACGATTTTTCACAACCTTTCGCAGTCCCATTGAGCTTCATAGATCAGGCAACTCCTGTAAAGATTCACAGGAATCAATCTCCAGTTCATACAATTGTTGCGGCAATTCGGCTTGAATTTCAACCAAATTTTCAGGTATGACAACATCTCGCAGTCTCATCAAGCTTGACAGATCAGGCAACTTCCGTAAAGATTTACAGAAAGTAATCTTCAATTTTTCCAAATACTGTGGTAGTTCGCCTTGAATCTCAACCAGATTACCACATCTACTTATGCAAAGATCTCGCAGTCGTATTGAGCTTGACAGATCAGGCAACTTCTGTAAAGATTCACAGGAATTAATCTCCAACTTTTCCATTAATTGTGGTAGCTCACCTTGAATCTCAACCAAATTATGACATCTCCTTATGCAAAGATCTCGAAGTCCTATGGAGCTTGATAGATCATGTAATTTCTGTAAAGATTCACACGAATTAATCTCCAACTTTTCCATTGATTGTGGTAGTTCGCCTTGAATTTGAACTAGATTACCACATCCTCTTATGCAAAGATCTCGCAGTCCTATCGAACTTGATAGATCAGGCAACTTCTGTAAAGATTTACAGTAATAAATCTTCAACTTTTCCAATGATAGTGGTAGCTCGCCATGAATATGAACCAGATTATCACATCCACTTACGCAAAGATCTCGCAGTCCTATCAAGCTTGACAGATCAGACAACTTCTGTAAAGATTCACAGGAATAAGTCTGCAACTTTTCCAATGATAGTGGTAGTTCGCCTTGAATCTCAACCAGATTATCACATCCACTTATCCAATGACCTCGTAGTCCTATCGAGCTTGACAGATCAGGCAACTTCTGCAAAGACTGACAAGAATTAATCTCCAACTTTTGCAATGATTGTGGTAGCTCACCTTGAATCTCAACTAGATTACCACATTCGTTTATGCAAAACTCTCGCAGCCCCATCGAGCTTGATAGATTAGGCAACTTCTGTAAAGACTGACAAGAATTAATCTCCAACTTTTCCAATGATTGTGGTAGCTCACCTTGAATCTCAACCAAATTACCACATTCTTTTATGCAAAACTCTCGCAGCCCCATCGAGCTTGATAGATCAGGCAACTTCTGTAAAGACTGACAAGAATTAATCTTCAATTTTTTCAATGATTGTGGTAGCTCGCCTTGAATCACCACCAGATCACGACATTCTCCTATGACAAAATCTCGCAGTACCATCGAGCTTGATAGGTTGGGCAACTTCTGTAAAGATTCACAGGAAGAAATCGTCAATACTATTAAAGATCGTGGTAGTTTACCTTGAATCTCAACTAGATGACCACACCTCTGCACATTAAGATCTGTAAGCTTGTTTAAATTGCCTAGATCAGGTAGCCTCTCCATCTGTTCAAGGCCCCACATCTGCAAATCTTGCAAGCTCTCCCACAAATTAGGCTGACTTATCCGAGCAGAGCCTAGAATTGCCTCCACCTTTAGTTTTGTGCAATCTTCGAAGATAACCTGATACAGTTCCTTCAAGCTCGACGGATCAGGCAATTTCTCTAAAGATTCACATGATTTAATCCACAATTCTTTCAAAGATTGTGGTAGTTCACCTTGAATCTCAACCAGACTACCACACTTTTCTAATGCAAGACGTCTTAGTTTGTTTGCATTACTTAGATCGGGTAGTATCTTCACCTGTCTAAGACCAAAAAGCCGCAAATGTTGCAGGTTCCTTCGAGCAAAACCAAGAATTGCCTCCCCATTTAATTTTTTGCAATGTCCTATTTCAAAACGTTCTAGTTCCTTCAAGCTCGACAGATCAGGCACCGTCTGTAAAGATCCGCATGAATGAATCTCCAAGCATTTCAAAGACTCTGGCAGTTCTCCTCGTATCTCAACCAGATTATCACACCTTCGTATTTGAAGACTTGTTAGTTCGTCAAAACTACTTAGATCAGGTAGGATATGCAGCTGTCCAAAGCCTTCAAGCCGCAAATCTTGTGGATTCTTCCAAGCAAATGCAAGAATTGCCTCCTCACTTAATTTATCGCAATTGTGCATATCAAGCCGTCCCTTACCCATGAAGCTTGATAGATCAGGCACCTTATGTAACGAACCACAGTCATAAATATGGAAATCATCCAAAAACCGTGGTAGTTCGCCTTGAATCTCAACCAGATTATTACAATTCTCTATTGCAATACGCCTTAGATTGTCTAACTTGCTTAGATCAGGGAGTATCTTCACCTGTCCAAGTCCACGAAGCTCCAATTCTTTTAGGTTCTCCAAACAACCAAGGGCTTCAATCTCTGAAATTGCAGAGGATTCAATCTTTAGAGACGACAGCTCCTTCAATTTCGATAGATCCTCCATCGAGTGAAGTGACTTGCAATTGTACAAATGTAAGGAGGATAAACCAGCGGGAAGCTTCGAGAGGCGACGCAGTTTAGAGCGCCGGAGGCGAAATGACTTGAGTTGAGGAGGGAGGCTAACGTCTGTTGGTGAGGTGGTCACATAATGAGAGTGCAGGCGCAGACCTTCCACGGGCCCATCAGATTCCCCTTCAGAAGCACGTTTGCTGAACGTCAGATCCAACTCCTTTAAATTAGTCAGGTGTGAGACTTCTGGAAACGCGTCCACGTTCAGCTTAGACAACTCTAATTCCACAAGACTTTTAGGAAGCCTCGACAGTGCGCATATATCCGCATTAATCAACCTCAAGATCCTCAAGTGGTTGCAATTGCCAATGTCCACATAGACTCTACAAGAATGTGCACAGAGGGCAACTACTTCTTCGAGATTCTCAATCGTCCAGAGGGCATCAGGTATTTTGCTTATGCGACAATACCACATCCTCAATTTTGCCAACTTTTTCAACTTTCTAATGGAATCGGGCAGTTCTTTGAT
The DNA here is from genome assembly GCF_020921035.1 of Rhodamnia argentea. NCBI lineage: Eukaryota > Viridiplantae > Streptophyta > Magnoliopsida > Myrtales > Myrtaceae > Rhodamnia > Rhodamnia argentea. The sequence continues at coordinate 27,133,216 of NC_063150.1, read as the reverse complement.
CGCCGTGATGGATATATCCAACTCAATCGGCGACCGCAAATCTCCAATTGAATCCGGAAGCCTCTTCAGCAATTTGCACCCTCCTAGAGTTAAGCGTTCAAGGCTTGCAAGATTTCTACCCGGCTCATCAGGCGGTTCTTCGATCGCCGTGCCGGATATATCCAACTCAATCGGCGACCGCAAATCTCCGATTGAATTCGGAAGCCTCTTCAGCAATCTGCACCCTCCTAGATTTAAGCATTCAAGGCTTGCAAGATTTCTACCCAACTCGTCTGGCAGCCTTTGAAGATTCCGACAGTGGGACAGATTTAGAACTTTCAAATTCCTCATTACCTGTAAAAGAAAAATCATGCTGAGATTACTTTTGAATCTAATAATACAGAATATTAAGTGTTGTCTAGCATATGACATACCTTCATGTGGCTCCACCCCTTCCAATCATCCGTAATTTCACTCTTAGATAGATTAAGAATAACCACATCTTCCATGGAGAAATTTGTAATGTTAAGTATCAGGGGGATACCAGGCCATGAAATCCATCGTAATTTTGGGAGGAGATTTGAATGCTCACTAGTTGGAAGAACATTTGATGTCGATTCGCGCCAAAGAAGCCCTTTTCTGCATGAAAATTTTCCCTCGAACCGCGCACTTGAAGGAACCTTAGATCTGGTATGCATTCAAAGTCCTCATAGGTAAAATGATACTGCTTCTGACAGTCCAAGTCTAGACGAAGAGCTTCCGCTTCTTTTTTTCCCTGCCCAAAGGAAAAGTTAAAAAAAAAAGAAGAAGAAAAAGTTAAAGAGAAAGGCACTGTTTTAAGTGGTTGAGTTCAGTCCTATGATTCCTTTAATCTTAAAAGAGCAAAAATTTAAGTTGAGGAAGTCGTAATGGTGCTAGACAAAACAGAAAGTAATTGGCTTTTTTTTTTTTTTTTTGTATATAAAAGAAAAGTTCAGAAATACTGTGAATTTATATTGGGGCGATTTTACCTTATGTTTCCTCAGCAAATCCGATCCTACCTTAGGATCCCACACCCTACTTTGCTTCTCTACTTTGGTGCCACCTTTTTGACGAACCATTTCTCTTCCGAGGTCTACGAGTTGATCGTGCATCCATACTTCATTATCCTCACTAATCTTTATCAAAGACATGTTCCGCAAAACTTCCATGGCTACTTCTGGGAAAAAATCAGATTCACTCCAAAAATGAACCAGATTGTCTTTGTCATATCCAACGAAAAGACAAGCTATATCGAGGAACATATGTTGTTGCCGAAAATTTAATGCATCATAGCTTACTTTTAGCTTACTTTGAATTTTATCATGAGGAACACTTTCTAGCATCTTCAATGTGGCATCCCACATTTCCTTTTTAGTGCGACATAAAAGTGAACCTATGACCTCAAGAGCAAGCGGAAGACCCCCAGCAATATCTATCGCCCTGTTGGATTGGTCGATATACTCGTCTAAAGGGGAACATCTTCTGAAGGCATGTTTGCTGAAAAGTTGAAGAGATTGATCGGGATTCATGCCCGTAAGCTCATACTTATAGTCCACTTCCGGAACACAAAGAACATCTATCCTTCTGGTAGTAATAATAATTTTGCTCCCTTTGCCTAAGCAATCACGATTACACACAAGTGCATCAATATGATTCTCGTCTTCCACATCATCGAGAAGCAGGAGGACTCTTTTATTGGACAACCTATCTTTGATGATCTCAATCCCATCATCAGAGTTTCTTATATTTGTATCTTTCGTTTTGAGGATGTCGGAGATGAGCTGATTCTGCAAGAATTCAATGCCCTTGGTTTTTGACATTTCACGGATGTTGGAAAGAAAGCAATGGTCACTGAAATCTTTCGAAAGCTGATTATAGACGATTTTGGCCGTAGTCGTCTTTTCGATGCCACCCATCCCGTGGATTCCTACAATCCGTGTTTCACTTGTCCTAGCACCTATCATTTTCATGATTGCATGTACATGGTTGTCGACACTGACTAAGTAGTCTGATACTACAAGAGAAGCCTTTTTCAACTCATTGAAAACCTTCTGCGTGAATGCTTTCACGAACTCACCTTCTCGCCTAGTGCATGTTGGAGATCAAAAGGGCAATGAGTTAGAAAACTGAGTTGAAACAAACTATGGTCTGACAAGACCACAATGAAAACTACAGACCTATTCTAACCGTGTTCTTCAACGATTTTTTCCATTTTGAGGAATCAGCTGTGGAACTTAGGGTTAACGAATGACCTGAACTGACTTTAAATGTTGCTGGGAATGAAAGGGGACAAACTTGGGATTGCGCCATTATTTAGTGTGATTTTGCAGTACAACTTCAATTGCATACAATTCAATTTCCACAAGACTAACACAAATCCAGAAAAGAAACCAATTGAAATGCAGCGAGTTTAATGTTTAAAGGCACATGAGGTGGAATGCTAAAAGCAGTCACCTGTTGGGCATGCTTTGCAGGTCGCATCCATTTAGAAATGATACTTCTTTGAGAGCAGTCTTCCACTCACGCATAGTCTCTTCATCATATCGCTTCTTGTTTTCATATGAAAGAAAGGCATCCCCATAGCCCCCAGTTTGGTGCCTAACCTCTGCAGGTGCCACGTCGTAAAAAATGGGCATGATCTTTTGTCCCCCTGTTTTCTTACACTTGACCATTTCGGCTAACTCCTCGAGACACCAGGGACTAGAGGCATAATTTTTCGAGAAGATAGGTATTAAGATCTGCGACTGCTTAATTGCTTGGAGAAGTTGTGGTGCAAACTCTCCCCCAATCCGGAGACTTTTGTCGTCCTTAAATGTGCAGATTCCCGCCTCTGTAAGTCTAGTGTAAAGGTGGTCAGTAAAAGTTTCTCGAGTATCCTTTCCATTGAAGCTCAAGAATACTTCATGGTCATATTGTGACGAAGTATCTATTTCAGGTACTTCTGTTGGAGTGTGAGTGCCAGAATCGCCTCTTGCTGTTCCATCATTTGCAGCTGCATTGATCTCCCTTGATCTTCTATACAAGAAGTAAAGGAACAGCAAAGCAGCAAAAGCAGGGGCAGCAAGAGATGAAAAAAGTTGGGAAACCATGATCACAAGGGTGAGTACGAGAATCACAAATGGAGATCTCTGTGGGTCGTAAAACGCAGAAGACAGGATTGGCTCAGTATGCAGAGGGTCGAGGGCCAGTTTTGCTAGAATTGGTCAATGATCCAGTACAGCCTGTCAAAGTCAAAGTTTAACACCAAAAGGGCTCCCTCGCAACCCGATCAATGCTTCTCCTTTATCTTCACCGTCATAACACAATTGCGATGAAAAAAAAAAAAAAACAATTGCGTGCTGGCAAATTATTTACGATACCGGTAATAAGAGCTGGTAATTAACCGCTCAATTGGGATGTTGGTGAATTCAGTACGAAATTGCAAGGTAATTGGACGGTGACAAAATCAACAATGCACCGTACGACCTTCCATTGTTTCCCATTGTACAACTAAACAGTAGTGTGGTTTTGTGTGTTTCAGCATCTAATGCATTATATAAGGTTCAACGGCAATTTCATTGGATGCTTCCTATATAACTTTTTACTCAATAATTCAATCGCGGTGGGTAGGCACATGCCAACTTTGTCAGCCATCTTCACATGGAATGATTCTTAAAAATGCAATTAATCTATCCGGCCAGGAATGGACACGTAAATCCACTTTCTTATAATTAATCTATCAAAATTAGGTCATGCACATGCCCACATTGTCAGGCATCTCAGAAATAAAGATGCACACATGAAATGATCTTTAAAAAAATGATAGCACTAGGCTCCAAACTCATGTGGACTACGGTTAGCAAAAAAAACTACACCATTTCCCTAGACAATTTTCACATTTCAGTAGAAAAGTTAGTATTGGTATTACCAACTTTTCACGTGCTGTGATGCATTAGTTGGTCTCCAAGACCGATCAAGCTCGGCCGCTTCAATAAAAGGGCGACTCTTCTCACATCTCGAGAACGGAAATTACCCCTTTCTAAGGTTGGTTTTGGAGATTCGGCCCTTCACTCTCCTTTCTCATTTGAGAGGAAAAATTAGAATTAGAATCTGCACTATTTGAATTCTTGCCAAGGTTTTCAAATTACCAGAAAATCAATGTACTTAATAGGTACTTCAGCTGTGCTTTCTAGCAAGTGGAAGTATTAAGGTGACAGATTGTTATTGGTGTTAGTGCTAGCGTTATCACCTAGAGGGGAGTTGAATAGGTAATTTCAAGAAATAATAGGAATCAATGCGGACTATAAACAAACACGCTCAAAGCTTCGTTTAAACGATACTAGCTAATAAGATCTGAGATACCCTCACATGCAACGGCATGCACAATTCTACTATCACAATATATAAATAGAGAGATTAAGGGATAGAGAATCTGCATAGAGAGTTAATAGTGGTTCAGCTTTGTTTAAGCCTACGTCCACTTCTTCACGTTGGTAGCCAATCGGCTACATTCCACTAGTGAATAGCTCAAAGATTACAACTCAGTGAATGCATTTCCCGTCTAAAACTCTTACACTCAAATGTTCTCCTTTAAGTATTATAGTTTTTGTATCAAAGGTATGTAAAGACCGTGAAGCTCTCTTGATCTTGGAATTTAGAATTTTTCTCTTTTATCTTCTTCGCTCTTCAACCTTGAGGTCTCCTGTTATACTTCTCCATCTACAACTTCCTGTTGCAAGATCTCCAGAAAATCACTCTTCACACTTCCCATTTGAACGAGATTGTATACAAAGGATTTTGTAACCATTGAGATTGACAAAGGAAAGAATACCACGTTAGATAAAATCGCTCATATAATTATGATCTTAGGTTCCATATATAGAGTTTTTCATTAGGTGAGTCATCATCATCTCCCTTAATCCACGTTCTTGTTTGATCTTCATGATTGGTAATATTTAAGAACGAATCCAGCTTAATTTGCTACCCGTTGTGATGATATAATATATCAATAAAATCATCTTGAATATATCTATTAATAATCTGGTCGTTTGCACGTGAAATACCCTCTCAAAGTTTGAGCTTTATTCCAATGCTCGAGCTCTCTGCTCAACGTATAACGTCTGAGCTACCCGTTCAACGTCCGAGCTCCATACAGCGTTTGAGCCCCTCAGAACATCATCCGAGCCTTTGTTAACAGATTCAATCCCTTGTACCTATTCTTTAATACAATGTATGTTAGAACAATCTGCAAAACAGTATTTAATTGTATTAACTCAGATATTAGAGACCATGGATTGTTTTTTATTATTAATTTTTTGAATTTTAATAATCTTGTCTTTGTGGAGTTTCTTCACACCATAAATATCTCATCCAGTGGACGCATCACGATGAATGCCCACTAGCTTGCTCGTTCGTCCTTGCCTGTACGTAACTGATATAAGAAAAATGATTATGTAACAGTTTTTAATCTGTTGTGAGATTAGCAATCTGTTTTGGATAACAAAGAATCAAATAAAAAAATAATTAGAAATTATTGCGGGATTCACTCTTTCAAGAATTTGTGGTTTGAAAAAACATGATTTGGAATGTAAAGATTTAACGTGGAGTTACGAAGAGCTTGAATTAAGATCAAACCGTGCTGCTTTTTCAGCTTGATTTATGGGGTCCTGCTTCAATGGACAAAAACCCACGGCACACTTTGTAGGTTATTAAACTTAGAAGCCAGAATTGGCTAAGCATAAAATAAGGTTCATCAGTGAAATAATATGGTCGGATTCTTCCAAGTTCAACGTGGACTTATGAAGAACTTGAACTAAGATCAACATCGTTAGGCATTTCTTTCAAACGATTGTTCCCATATTACGATTAAAAAAAGGAAAAAAGACTTAGATTTTGGGGGTTTCTCTTTTCCATGTACTTAACTAGCACGGTGGTAGATTCACTTAGTTATCAATTACGTAAAGCCACTTTTTTCAACTTGTTTTCCAGCGCACAAAAACAATAGAAAATGGTTCCCTTTTTTGAAAAATAAGAAATTGAATTCCTAAAAATATTTTCGGGGACGACAATTTTCCGGTAAAATAAATTAATTTCACTACTGTGCCACACACTCTGATTGTGTGTAAGCCCCCATGATTTTTCTTATGCTCTTATCCATTTTCGGCCGAGGATGACATATATGAAATTTTTTTATTAATTTATTTGATCTCTACTGTTGGTTCTACGGAAATGTTAAATTCACTAATTCATCAAAAATGGCGATAAATTCTTGAAAATGTGCTGGCAACTTATTTACGATACTGGTAATTACCACTCGATGTTTGGTGAATTCTTGATAGTGCTGGTACTTAACAAAGTGGTAAAATTTTTTAAAAGTTTTTTCTTTTTCTTTTTTTTGAAGGCAAATTCAACTCTTCTTGGATCTCGAGACCATACATCATCCCTAGGAGTTTTAATTCTTAAGGGAAGAGCGTCAATGCATTCACCTTCGTCGTTGGACAGTGCAGAGTTTTCTTTGAATGGGGTAGGTGGGTCTGACATCTTCCACGTTTCTAAATTCCGTTCCGGAAAAACGGAGTTTCGTGACTTGCGAAAAGCACGGCCCCATCATTTTCTTGACTCTCAAGAACATGCTGTTTCTACACCGCGAGTGGCCCTGGACGCCGTCACTGGAGGACATTACCGTTTTCTTTTTCCTCCTCGGAAGGAAAAACCTGTACAGTCTAAAGCCTCGCTCAGCAACAGCAGGGCCTTCAGGGTCGAGAACCCCGTCGGCTCGTGATTCCATCGCGCCAAAGCCATGCATGCTGCCTCGAGAGATTGCAGACTCCACCGCATTTCGGGCCTCCTATTCATTTCAGCTCAGCTGGATTCATCTCTCCGAATGACTACAAGTTGTGGAATGAGCTCAGACTGGAAGACTATCAGTTCTTCAGTCCTGCTGAGGAATATGTTTGCATATCTTTTGAAACAAGGATATCGCAAGTGCCACTACTTTCGTAAAGTTGTCACTTGATTGCCATAACTTCTTAATTTCCAATCAGTTGAATATCTTAGCTTTTGTTGCGATGCTAACTTGACTATTTATTACTTTTCTCACGATCATTTAAATGTTATAGTCAATTAACTAAGTGCCATAACTTTTTGAAGGTTCTATTACTCAAGTGATCAATCAAAAGTTATGACATTCACGTGAACGTTTCTTATAAATCACGATACCCAAGTGATCAGAAAAAAAATTACAACATGCAAGTAAAGGCCGAAAGAAAATCATGGGATATAATGTAATTGCCCTGTCTGCCTCTGGTCCATCCATATTAGTTCTCTCAGGCCCATTTGATGACTTTTCCCCAGTTATGTAGGTCCCATTTTTTTTTTGGTCGAAAAAAAAAAGGAGGCCTTTTTGGTAATTTTGGAAAGCCGGGAGTAAAAGTCCATTCAAGAAAATTTATCCTCCTTTTTTCTTTTTATTTGCTGAATTCTCTTTTCTCAGAGGTGAAAAAAGGAGGCCTTTTTTTTTTTTTTTTAGCATTTATATTACTATATTGCCTCGTCAAGATTGAGGATCCTCGTCTCTAGTTTGAGATGGTTTGGAAAAATGCCCGTAGTCTAGTTGTCACACTTTAGCGAGATTTCTAGTTATCACACTTTAGGGAGATTTCTAGTTAATAAGAACTTATTGTTTTTAAAAAATAATTGACACTTAAGTGATCGTTTTGAAAGTTTTGGCACTAAAATGAGTGCCGTACACAAGTCTTATCACTTGTAGTGTACTTTAGCCCCTAAACAGTAGTGTGGTTGTGTGTTTCAGCATCTAATGCATTATATAAGGTTGATCGGCAATTTCATTGGATGCTTCCGATATAACTTTTTACTCAATAATTCAATGGCGGTGGGTAGGCACATGCCAACTTTGTCAAACATTTTCACATCGAATGATGTTCTGAAAAATGCAATTAATCTATCCGAAGAGGAATGGACATGAAAATCAACTTCCTGTATAATTAATCTATCAAAATTAGGTCTTGCACGTGCCGGCATTGTCAGGCATCTCAGAAATAAAGATGTACACATGAAACGATCATTACAAAGTAGTAGCATTAGGCTCCAAACTCATATGGACTACGGTTAGAAAAAAATTACTACACTTCCCTAAACAATTTTCACACTGCACCAGCTTTCAGTAGAAAAGTTAGTATAGCATTCAGTAGAAAATTCGTATTGGTATTGTGACATCCTGAATTCCGACTCACTTTCGAAGCTTTGAATAAATGAAAGGTCTCATTGATGTATTTCAGTATAATCTCACTCGGAGTTGATCCCTCTCGAGCAGACTAACCAAATGGGAATGGCTAGCTAGGAAAATCAAGTACGTGGACCTAAGAACTTGATCCTGGATTGACTCTTTGGCCATGAAAATTGTCGAGGGAATATTCTGGACTAATACAGATCGATCCTAGAATGATTAAGGAACAATTTGGATAATACCCTACGCTTGGATCACGGGTGATTCCGTTTGACCTCGTATGGGTTCCAAACGTCCCTAAATTATTTTCGAACGATCACGACCATCGGGACTAGTGATTGACCCTCACAATTGAATGACAACCAAGGCCGCCATGGCTCGAGTAATTCTTAAACGTGATTTTTAATCACGGGTTGATACGCGTAACTCCTAAAAGCCGCCCGTTAGTTTGAGATACGCTGAAAATTCTATCGATCGAGATTGATCGCGGATCGAGCTTCGTAATTTGACGTCAGACCTTTAGGGGTTTTAATAAATAAAAATTTTGGACGTTTCCTCATCCTATGTGCAATTCCTTCGCAGTTTACCCCAAAGAGGTTCAGGAAAAGTAGATTTGGACTGGATATGGGAAAGGACCCATTTGCCCTCGAAAAATACCCCATTTTTCACTTGGACCGAAGGGTATTTTGGTCATTTTTCCCTTTGGCCGAGTTTGACTAGTCAATGTGGGGAGAAAATTATTTGTCCCTCTTGACTTTGTGGACATAATTAATTATTCTTAACTTATATTAATTATTATTTAGCCTTCTTCTTCATTTTTTTCAAGAACCCACTCTCTCTCTAGCTCACTTTCTCTCTCTTGCTCACTCCCTCTCTTGGCCGAACCACCATTGTTGTCTCTCTCTCTCTCTCACCGAAAATTTTTCTAAGCTTCCGCCGGTGTCGCCTTGAACCGCCGGAGCTCTATTCTCTACCGTGAACCGCCTAGAATCACCGGAGTAGCTTGAGCTTTGGCCGACCAAGAGGAGTCGCCGGAGCCGCCGGATTGGAATCAATTTTTTTCTCGGTTTCTCGCTAGAAAACTTGCTAAAATAGTGGTAAGTTGGTCCCTAACCTTATATTAGGTATCTAGGATGCTAATGGACTTAAGATTTGGTAGATTTGGGTGAAAAATTGGTTGTTTTTGGCCATTTTTATGCCTTGGCCGAGAATGAATATTTGGAGGAGAGAGAAAGCTTGTTCTTGCATGAATAGTAAAGTCAAGAAGATAATAGTGGTCAAAGTTTAACTATGGTTACTTTATGCCCTAACTAGAGTTACTTTATGCTATTGTTTAACCATGGTTAGGTTAATATTTGACTCTAGTTAATTTTTGAACCATGGTTAGTTAATATATTAACTAGGGTTACTTTTATGTGACATAAAGTCGTTATGCCACGGTGCTAATTAAATGTGACATTATTATAGTATAGTACTATAGTTGTGAATTAGTTATGTGTTAGAAAATTATTATTGTTCGCCCGTGATGAATTTCTACGTTAGTATAATTTTAGTGGCGCGTGATTTATAAATTGTTACGTTAGCATAATATGGACGCATTGCGTGGATTGGATATTATGGTAGTATTAATTGATCGGGTAGTCTGAATTACTATTTGGATTAGTGTGGATTAATCGGGTGATCCCGAATTATTAATTCTCTAACGTGAGTGAATCACGTGGTCCCGAACTATTCTAAGAAAATGATAAGGTCGTATTCAATCAAGTCGTCCGAGGCCAAAGTGAGCCGTATTCGTCCGATTGTCCGAGACCGAGGAAATGTGAGGGTCGTATTCAATCAAGTCGTCTGAGGCCAAAGTGAGCCGTATTCGTCTGATTGTCCGAGACCGAGAAAGTAAGAAAGTCGTGTTCAATTAAGTCGTCCGAGACCAAAGTGAGTCGTGTTCGACTAATTGTCCGAGACTTGATCCGGTCATGTTCCTATGTGTCCGAGACCGAGATCCGTGGGTCGTATTCCTATGTGTCCGAGACCCTGGTATATATATAGAGCCGTGTTCCATAAAGGTCCGAGGCTCAATGTTATGAACTTATTTGATGGCGGTGGAGTAACGTGGAATATTTCTGGAGTAACGTGGAATATTCTGGTGTAACGTGGAATATTTCCGGAGTAACGTGGAATATTCTGGAGCAACGTGAAATACTTTCGGAGTAACGTGGAATATTTTCGGAGTGCCGTGGAATATTTTCGGGGTAACGTGGAAATTTTTGGAGTAAGGTGGACATTTATATTATGGCCTGGTGTGCTAAAAACGGGCCCTGGGAGCACGTAGAATATTTTATTGTTAGACTGAGGCGTGGAACGCCGAAACGGGAGTAATGTAGAATATTGGAGAAGGTGTGAGAATTTTCGGAGAAAGAACGGAATTTTCTGGAATTAAATTGTGGAATTTTTGGGAAGAAAGAAGAATTATTGGAAATTGTTCACTGAAAAATGTGTCTGGAGGCACTAGAGCCCTAATCTAGGATTATGGGCTAGCTTACTGAGATTTTATCTCACCCCGTCGTGGGTTCGTTGTTTTTCAGACCACCCGCCTCAGCCATGAGTGTTCCGCCCGGGAGATTCGGTATTCCCTGATGTCATGGTGCCGGGAGAAGATGGGGAGGTTGTAGAGCCATCGGATGCGGAATAGCCACCTGAGCTTGACGAGGATGAGCTGGAGGCGAGAGATGATATAGTACCGGATAGCGAGAACGAGGCCTAGGGTAGTTGGCCTCTTGACTTTTGCTGGCTGTTTTATTTGGGATGTATAGTAGGCTTCGACCACGTAATCTTTTTATTTTAGTGGTCATAGGCTTGTACAGTGGCCTCCGAAGCCGTAGATTTGGAAAATTGTATAGAACACGTGGATATGTATATAAGTTTGTTTTTACCGTCCCAAGTCATCGTGATGTTAATTGTTTCTGTACGGGGATTTGTTTTTGCTTCCGCATGAATGATGTTGGCCTTTGGATCCTGGAGAACTGTACATAAGTGTGGCCAGGTGGGATGTCGATGAGCTCGCGGGGTTCGGGTCGTGACAGGTATTACCAACGTTTCACGTGTTGTGATGCATTAGATGGTCTCCAAGACCGATCAAGCTTGGCCGCTTCAATAAAAGGTCTACTCTTCTCACATCTCGAGAACGAAAATTACCCCTTTCTAATGTTGGTTTTGGAGATTTGGCCCTTCTCTCCTTTTCAATTGATAGGAAAAATTAGAATTAGAATCTGCACTACGGTGATTGTTTGAATTCTTGCCCAGGGTTTTCAAATTACCGGAAAATCAATGTACTTTATAGGTACTTCAGCTATGCTTTCTAGCATGTGTCAGTATTAAGGTGACAGAGTGTTATTGTTGTTAGTGCTTACGTTATCACTTAAAAGGGGCGAATAGGTGATTTCAAGGAATAATAGAAATCAATGTGGAATATAAACAAATATACTCAGAGCTTTGTTCAAGCGTACGCCCACTTCTTCATGCTGGCAGTTAATTGACAGGATTCTACTAATAAATAGCTCAGAGGTTGTAACTCAGTGAATATACTTACCGTCTAACGCTCTTACACTCGAATTTTCTTCACTAAGTATTACAGTGTTTAGATCAAAGATATGTAAAGAATGTGAAGCTCTCTTGATATTGAAATTTACAATTTTGCTCTCTTATCTTCTTCGCTCTTCTACCTTGAGGTCTCCTTTATACTTCTCCTTCTCCAACTTCCCGTTGCAAAATCTCTAGAGAATCATTCTTCAAACTCCCCGTTTGAACGAGATTGTATATAAAGAATCTCGTAACTGTTGAGGTTGACAAATGGAAGAATTCCCTATTAGATCAAATTGCCTATACAATTATGATCTCGGCTTTCCATAGATATAGTTTTCTATTAGGTGAGTCATCCTCATCTTCCTTTATCCACATCCTTCATTAATCTTCATGATTAATAATCTTCAAAAATAAATCCAGCTTGATTTGTTAGCTGTTAGAATATCTTTATTGGAGATTGCCTTTCTAAAGACAAGATAACTTTCATAAATGAAGGTATCTACTTATGAAAATCAAAGATTTAGTTGTATAGACGAATGAATCAGAGGGGTTTATGTTCAACACTCAACGGCTACTATATCTTCTAAATACAGTCTGGTTCAATCAAGATTAGTGGCGTCCAATCAAAGGTTGAAGAGTGATTCTTTGAAGACTAGTTCAACGGCTAGTTTGAAGGTGAAGGAGTATGAAGAGGATCAATAGTGTTGTCACGAGTGTGCGATCATAATCAACAATTCCAAAGTTCAAAGAGCACTTCAGATTCTAGGCACTTGTCTTTGTGAGAAATTTGTTACAATCATTGGAGGCTTTGTAAGCGTATTTGAGAGAAGATAGTATGATCTGTCAAGGAAAGCATCATCACTTATTGTAAGCTCTCATTGATTCATCTAGTAGAATCCAGCCTCTTAGCTACTAGCATGGGAAGTGAACGTATGCTTGATCTAAGCCGAACAACTACAATCATTATGTGCAGTCTATTCTATGTTTATGATTCTAATTCAGCATTTTAGTTGACTTGAATATTTTAGTTCCACAATTTCTTGTCAAATTTGTTTAAAATCACATATTCAATCCCTCTAGTTTTTATTGCTAATTACAATATTGTTTAGGCAAGGTGAGTTGAAGGATCAAACGAGGGAGCTTAAAACCTTTTTCTGTGGAGAAATTGATGAGCTAAAGGATTCGATGGCATTCGGATTTCAGAACTTCAAGAATGAAATGATAGCCAATGCCAGTTTAGCTTCATTGGAGATGGATTATTTAGGGAAGAAAATTGACAAGCTGGCAACTACTGTAGATCAAAGGATGGATAAGGTCTCTCGTTATGCCTTGGTCCAACTTCCAAAAGATTTCCAACCCTCAACATCTACTCAAGCTCCATCGACATCTACTCTAGTTCCAATTTCTCCGAAATAGAAATCATTTTATTAACTTATTTTATCAAACTTGAAATTATTTTTTGAGCTGGATGTTTTTGAGTTATCTGCTAGTGTTTTGATTGCTTTTGAACAATTATTATTCTCTATGTTTTGGAATAACTTTGACTCGTTAGAGCTGCTTATTTGATAGTTGTTTTTGTGCTGATGACAACAAAGGGGGAAAGATATTATACTTGCTAACTTTGTGTCTGCTGAATGATAATGATACAGGTTCTAAAGCAGAGGACGAAATTGAAACTCGTTCAATTCTGAGAACAAATTCAAATTCTGAGTTTGTTGTTACATGACTCATAATTTCTCTTGCTTACACATTAACTTATATATCATTAAGAAGGAAGTTAACATTGTTACTCACAAATTTTTTTTTTCCTTTTCAAATTGATATATTTGTGTGGATAGTTTTGTCATCATCAAAAAGGGTAAGTTTGTTGAGAAAAACTTCTGTTTAATTTTGAAGTTGACAAAACAATCTATATTCTTTAATATCTGAGTTAATGCAATGTAATACTTGTTTTACTAATTGATCTTTGTACATTCAGAAGCTAAGGAATGGTTATACATGAATTAATCTTGTAAGTGAAGCTCAAACGCTGTTTGAAGAGCTCAGAAGTTGTCACATAGCTCGGGCTGAGGGAGTATTTCAAACGTAGCAATCAGATTATTATAAGATATATTCAAGACGTTATGTATTAGATATTACATTATCACAATGGCCAGGAAATGAGATTGGATTCGTTCTTGAAGACTATTAATCATGAATATTATTGGGTATCTATCAAGGACGTGGGTTAAGGAAGAAAAAGATTAGTTAACAAATAACTAATTCTATCTTTGGCAAATCCGATAAGGTTTACTCTATGATCATCTAAGAGAGAGCCCAAGTCCAAGTTCGTTAACATATGCAGTTGGACCCACCTTCACTCAAAAGTTTAAACCAATGAGTTATGAGCGAACTTAGATACACCACACCACTTATTTGATGTGAGATTTTCTCTAACACAACTCAATTGCACCCTAATAGTCTCCCCTTCAAATGTGAACTTTAGTGTTAGGTTTACTTTTCCTTAATTCAAGTATCATTCCGCATAAACTTATCTAAATTTGAATATCTAAGTCATTGCAATGCCCCCGTAACTAGCACAACAATCAACTAACATTAATTGCTGACTTGGGATTGCATCACCTATGGTCATTTTGCGTCACCAGAATAGCTGTCCATGGTCTCTTTTTGTCGAACTAACTATGATGACAATTTTCACCCTAAACAAGTGTCAATCACGAGATTTCTTTATTGAGACATTCACGAAATAGAGGAACATATTGGGCCCCACTAGAGCCGTCAATATGGGTCAATGACCTATTTTTGACCCATATTTTATACAAATGGGCTGTATATGGGTTCTAAGTTGTTAAAGGGCTAAATAAAAATAGGTCAAAAAAATTAATTCGAATCAGGTGGGTCAAAAATAGGTCGCATACTTAAACCCATTTTTGACCTATATTGGACCCATTTTCGACCCATGAGGCCAGCCCTCACGAGTTGCAAATGGGCCAAAGGCCACAAAGGCTTGGTTATTATTATTTTTTTAAATTTTCTATTTTTATAAGTGAATGAAAGAAATCAAAAAAGAAGAATATAATTTAAAATATAAAAATTATTGGCGGACCGTCTGCCACCCACCTCCGCCTCGACCGCCGCCCACCGCCGCCTCGACCGCCTCCCGTCGCCGTTGGCCCTCGCCGCCTGTCGCCCTCCGCCACTAGCCCTCGCCACCGACCACCGCCATACCACCACCGGTTGCCACCGATCGCCTTCACTGAAGAAAATGAAAGAAGGGATAAATAAAAAATACTTTTTAAAAAATTTTAAAAATATTTTTGAATAAAAATATTAAAAAAAATAAAAAAATCCAAAAAAATAGAAAAATTAAAAAAAATAGAAAAATAGGAAAATTTTCACTTGATTTTTTATTGCATGAAAGTATTTTAGTAATATCATTTTTATTATATTTACTACTTTTTTTGCTTTGTTTAATTGACGTGAAGTTTTTATCCGATAACATATAAATGTGAACGACTTAAAATAGGTTAAATAAGTAATATAGATTTTCTTATAATATTAGTGTGATTTGGTAATATGGATCAAAATAGGTCGAGTCGGGTCGGGTTGGTTGTGAGTCAATTGCGGGTTGGGTCGGGTATAGATCATTGAATATGGGTCAAAACGGATTAAACATGTTAATATGGGTCAGACCCACCAATCGACTATGTACTACGATACCATTTGAGAATTTATGGAATCACTGCCAACTGTTCTAAAAGTTTAAGTTGTTAGATGAATGTGTGATATAACATTTTGGTTATTCCATCAAGAATTTATAATTTACGAATATTATGTGAGGTCACAACGAGAAGGTTTCAAGCTCGAAATTCTGGCGATCGGTGGAATGGCAGAGATGAGAGCTAGCGCTCAAGGGGTAGCCTCGAATCTCAAGGAGTGAAAGTGCAAGTCTTCGGGTTCACACTTCAATGTGCACAATGCACATTTTTTCTCCCCCTGAATGCCTTTTGAGTTTGATAAAACTGCAATTTCATAAAAGCAATACTCTCTCGGATTCGGAAAAGGCCACTCTCCTTCATCTGGAATTTCCTAAACAACGTTCACACTGCACTGCCTTTGAGGAAGGAAAAAAAAAAAACCAATAAAAATAGCAGCATTTCAAGTGCTGTGATGGTCTCCAAGACCAGCCAAGCTCATCTGCTTCGATGAAAGATTGTCTCTTCTCAGATCTCAAGAACGAAAGAATTGCCCATTTCTAAGGTTGGTTCTGGAGATTTGGCCCTCCACTCTCCTTTTTGAGTTCATATTCAATTACTGATATACACCCTTCAACTTGATGGGCAAAACCAAAATAAGAATCCTGCGCTTTGATGGTTGTTTGAATTCTTGCTCAAGGTTTTCATATTACCAGAACATCAACGTACTTAATTAGTAGGGAGAAGGATGTTGTTATTATGTAGCACGCTATTAAAGCAATTAACTACTAACTATGTGACAAATAGTACTTAGTTGTCAAGCAATTTATCCAACTTGTAGGTGTCTTCTCATATACGAATAAAGTCCACCCTTTTTTTCGTATCATTTTGTCTGCATTGCTACTCTTGATTTATTGGTTTACTCATGTTATTTGACACCCTTTTTCGGAAAAAAAATTTCCTACCGAAAATTTTTGAAGCGTTTGTTTTGATGCGAACATTAGGGTTTCTCACAAAGTGCTCGAAGGGATTTTTCAAGGATGGAGTGAAATTGCATAAAGCTGCATTTGACATCCGAATATAAGTTTTCTGTCAAAGCAGGTAAGAAAAATACTCCGTCTCCCCTTCTCGCTCTCGCGACCTTGTTCCACGGCAAATTTTACTTTCATTTTATTCCCGAAATAGTTTGCTCATCCAGGTCCCGCCACCTACTACAAAAAGTGAAAATCAACTCCGAAACATAGAACCCAGTGGACGGGATCCTTACTTGGGCTTGACCTTCGTCAATGTTATCCCAACGATCAAATTAATAAAAGATCATGTTTTTGTCGGGTTGAATCATGTTTTGCATTTATTAGTTTCGAAAGTAACCAGCCATGGTGTATTTATGTTGTTTCACTGCCCTTAAGATTTAACCCTTGATTAGTGTCTACAGATTTCCCATCACAAAGCGTTGTAGTTAGACACACTCAATGCTTTGTTGTTGATTTTTGTTCGGGTTCGGTTCATACTCCCCATCAACAGAAAAGCACGTGGGTCCCATAATTTTTCATTAGTAGTTGTAGTTAGACATTAGAGGGTTTTTTTAGTTTGAACTTGCAATTTTTTATTAGTAGTTTGGGCTTGTGCCAATGAATAGCTATGATTACATATACTTTTTTTCGCTTGTAATTAAGTGATGTAACGAAAGGTGCGCGGTATTAATTATAATGGAATTCTTTGCTACACGTAGCCCTAGTTTAAAAGTGAACCAAGATAAAGCTTATGTCGATTTCTCTTTCTTGCTTTACATTTTACTTCAATTTGATTCAGCGCCGATTCTTAACAATTTTCACGACATATACATTTATGTCTATGTATACATTATATGAAATTACAATAGTGCATGCAAAATCTATGTGTGAGCACCGTCTTATGTGAATGGAGATGAGAAAAATTATACGAGAGAGTCGTATTAAGATTTTGAGCAACTATAAGTGCAATCATACAAGTTCGCAAACATGATGCGACTTATTAGAGGTGATGCCATAAGTGTCGAGATAGTTTTCATGCTCACTATAACAGCTACTAGGGGTAGCAATATTAGGAGTGAGCATGGTTTCAGGATAGAACTAGGGTCCAATTCCAAGTTCCGATGAACTAGGATCCGATTTTTTATTCCATTTTGGAGGAACCACCGGTTCCAAGTTCAATTCCCAGTTCCGGGTGGAACTAAATTGGAATCTAAACAAAGAAAACTCTGAAATAAGACATTCGAACTTAAAGAATTTGCCCATCGTTTTGAGAGTTCATGCCTCCTTTTGCTTGCTCAAAACGCAACATTCCCCTATCGTTCTTTTGTCAATTGGGTTCCTCTAGACGTAATTTTCTTCTTTTTGATTTCCACTATTTATTTCATTTATGCTCTGTTTGTGTCACAAAAAATGAGCGATTTGAAAAATATTTTTCAAAAAGTGATTGCTTATATCATTTAGAAAAATTAGTCAACAAATAATATTTTCATCATCAATAACAATCAATGCCTAATTATTTTCATAGGTGATTAAAAAATTTCAATTATTTATTTTTTTAGACGACATATAAATCCTTAGTTTTTGGCGTTTCATCCCATGTGCTATTACTTTTTGTAAAAAATTTGAGACGTGAGGGGGAGTGAAAATCTCTTTGAACCGCAAAATTTCATTGGATGCTGACTGAGATCTTTCATTGTTATTGTCAATTTTGCAATCTTATCATCCTTCTCAATTGTACTGGACTTGTTTCATTGATATTACATTACATTCTTTTGCTGGGATCACTGCTTATTGGGATCCGCTTTTACAGCCCGTTAGCGATTGTTACATTTACTCTCGTTTTGCTTAACTAAACAAAAAAAGAAGGAAAAATTGGCAGGTTCTTGGATATCCTAGAAACGAGATGGGAACCTATCATAGGTATGTTCCAGGTTCCACAATATGACGGGTAAGTTCTAGGTTCTAAAAAATGATAAAAATGTTCTGACTGGTAGGTTTTAAGTTTCAGATGGAATTTGCAAAAAAAAATTGGAATCGCTCACCTCTAGGCAATATGGGTCAGCAACCCATGTTTTTACTCGGTTTTCGTGGGCCTAGGTTGAACTTGGGTCTCTTAAAATATTAAAAACAGGTCAAAATGGGTTTGAATTGTTAAGGGCTAAGTTTACATGGGTCGAATACGGGTTTGCAACAAACACATATTCAACCAATTTAAGTTATTAACTTAAACCCAAAGTGCACCTGCGAGGCTCCAACTCCAAGTGAAAGACTTGCCACCGTTGCTCTTCCCTCGAGGAGCACCATCTCGCCGGATGCCGTTGGCGGAGCAAGAAGTAAATCCAGCGATATCCTAGAAGAAAAATAATAAAATAATAAAAAATAATAAAAGAATTTAAATTTATGAGAAACAAGTTTTTTGAAAATTAGATTAAATATAGAAGAACAACATAGGTTGGGTCGTGTACGAGTATGAGTATGGGTTTGGTTGTACATGAATCGTTAGATTTGTATTGTATGAAATGTGTCAATATAGGTCGGACTATTTTCGACCCGACCCGTCTCACTCGTTTGACAGGTGAAAAGAAATGATTTAATTTTTTGAAGAAAGAAATTGTAGCTTCAGTGGGTTTTCGTTTGAGCTAATCCTAGTACTTAAGCTCTTCATTATCACATTTGGATGCAGTTTGCTACCAAAGCAGGTGAAAAAACTTACTTTGTTCCCCTATGCCGCTTTCGCACCCTTGTCCCTCAGTAATTTTTGGGATAAGTATACTATCGGTGTCATAACTTTTGTACGGCGTTCACTTGAGTGCCATAACTTTCAAAACGTTCACTTAAATGTCATAACTTTCAGAAATCGTTCACTTGAGTGTCATCGCTGACGTGGACGCCGGAAAAGTTGACGTAGTACTCAAGTGAACGATTTTTGAAAGTTATGGCACTCAAGTAAACGTTTTGAAAGTTATGACACTCAAATGAACGCCATACACAAGTTATGACACTCACGGTGTACTTATCCCGCAATTTTCACTTTCGTTTCTCCCCATAAATGGTTTCGGCTACCAAGTCAAGGAGAGACTCGGCGCCAATTCGTGGATCCTCCGAACCTTGGCATTTGGGCATATCCTCCGTCCATGTCCCATCAGTCAAGAGTCTTGCCTTGTTACCAAGCTTTGGGTGGCGGCGGATTTTGTTGCAGAAATTCAAATTTAGTAAGACTATATGCCGTAACTGTGCGATGGACCTGTCAATTTGGACCAGGTTAACGCATTTCTCTAGGATCAATCTTTCTAAATTCACATGTGCCGATAAGTCGGGTGTTCTCTTCAATTTTTTTTTTCAACATTTGAATAAGTCTTGGGGAAGAACATTCTGCAATTGAAATATATATTCTCTCCCATCGGATCTCTAGCGTGTCAAAATGAAAATTAAAAAAAAAATTCTCTCTTTTGAACAAATGGTCATGGCCCTCATGGGCGTAGCTGCTTGCGGACCCGCTCAAGCCTGATGCAAGGGCTCGAAGGATTTGGATAATGGATTGAGAAAAACCAGCCTTGCCCGGTGCAATACTACGCGGCATGGCATTGGCATGCACCGGTGCAACCGTTTCTCTTCTTTTGCTTTGACTATTTGTTCACTTGCTTATTGAAAACATTAGATTGAACCCAATTAGCCCAATTAAAAAGTTTCGAACAAAAAAAGCACAAAAGCCTTTCATAATACTTCGCCGTATTTGCTTTTGGTCAATATAAGTCATTGAAGGCGTACGGACCATTGCTTTCTTATTTTATAACCATGATAAATACAATCATTTTTTTTTGTGTGTATTCTCTATAGTATTGTAAAATATAGGAAAGGCTACCCCCACTTTCTTATTTGAGTAAGGGGAGTTTTCGTTTAACTTCAATTTCCCAATTATATTTCCATCGAACAATAAATTTCTTTTTTGAGTTTTTTTTTTTTGGTAAGGTCTTTTTTGAGTTCGTAAATTGTAGTTTAGTTATTTTTATTTGTTTTAGAATTAGATATGCCCTGTTTTGTCCTTTCTTCATATTGGAGTTTATGTCAGGCTTACGTTGGTTTAACTGGAAACGTGCTCATGTGCAAGAATGATAAATGTAGGAGGAGGACTTTCGGGAAGAAGGCTCGATTCTTACATGTGTAATAAGAGCACGTTCCATTCTCCATCGTCCTAAACGCATGGGACTCTGATTTTCCATACATTCAAAATTTTAGGCAGCCCTTCGATACCGGGGTCGGATATATCCAACTCAATTAGCAATTCCAAATCCCGATCGAAATCAGATGCCTCTATCCAATAACTCCCAGAAGTTCAGTGAAGCCTCTCCAGTGACTATGACGACTAAGAAAAAATATATATAGGGAACAACTAAGAAAATATTGACTCCTACGAATCTCAAGTATGAAGTTTTCTACTTTAGATGATGTTTTTCGGAGGTGTGGCTCTTCACTCTTTCATTCGAACCATTGGGCACTCCGAACCTTTCCATCATCTTCGTCTTTGAACTGCAATTCAAAACAATTCCTAACGAAATTGGATCTAAACTTGAAATCATACTCAACATTTATGAACTACTTAACAATAACACATTGTCCAAGGACTGTGAGTATGATAAGCAATGATGTAAAATAATTTGCGTGGCTTCTAGTACCCACCGGATAGGATATGATTCAATATACCTCCGCTGGTCCATCAATGGAATAATTGTAAACTCTACTTAAATATCAAAATTTTAAGTGTGGCAGTACTTTAAAGTATTCAATTTAGACAACTGAATGGATACTCATAAGGTAATTTTTCTTGCAATATATTTTCGATTCAAGACTCCGTGCTCACCTTGTGAACTAACCAACACTTTAGTTCTTTTAGATGGTACTTAAACCTCACAGATACTAGAAGTAATTTGTTACCCTTTTGGCAGGAAAATACCAAATTCGAGGTTCCTTGAAGTTGACATAGCAAAACCTGAAAGATAAAGTTATGGAAATGTCTATACGCAAGCGAAGAACGTTCTCCCAAACAATGTTTGTCGGAAGATGTCAATTCTCCTTCCAAAGTTTCACTGGCTTGCTCTGAATGAATTCCCTCGAATGCTTAACGTAGCGAATTTTCCCTTGGTGAATCTAGTTATTGTCCTTGTGGGCGGTTTTGCCATGAAAATTCAAGCAGAGACCCCTCTCATAGCCGAAACCCTAGCCATGAGAGAGGGTCTTCGTTTCTTGAAGGGGTTCAAGCGTGAAAGAAGTAGATCTGAGAGAAGTAGTGCTTTTGGAAGTGATATGCACAGAGAGAAGGTTGAGTTAATCTCTGATTGCTTATCAGTGGTTGATAGCTTAGTTTCCTTATCAGATCTAGCCCAAGCTCTGTCACGACCCGAACCTTGCGAGCTCATCGACATCCCACCTGGCCACGCTTATGTACAGTTCTCCAGGATCCAAAGGCCAACAAATTCATGCGGAAGCAAAAACGAATCCCCGTACAGAAACAATTAACATCTCGATGACTTGGGACGGTAAAACAAACTTATGTACATATATACATAACTGCTACAACTCATCAGCCTAGGGCTTCGGGGGCCACCGTACAAGCCTGTGACCATCTATAACAAAAGACACGTGGTCGAAGCCCGCTACACAACCAAAATACAACACTCCACAAAACTGAGGGGCCGACTATCCTAAGCCTCATCCTCGCTATCTCAGCCAGCTACTCAGCATCCAAAGGCTCCACAACTTCTCCCGGCATCTCGATCTCCGGGTCGGATCATTGCGGCGGAGGGTCCGAAAACAACGAACCCACGACGGGGTGAGATAAAATCTCAGTAGGAAAATCTCTAACCCTAGATCAGGTCGCTAGTGCCTCCAGACACAATCTAGGCGAGCAACAATTTCCAACAACTCTTTCTTTCTTACCTAAAAATTCTCCAATTAAATTCCAGAAAATTCCATTCTTTCTCCGACAATTCTCACACCTTCTCAAATATTTTACGTTACTCCCGTCTCGGCGTTCCACGCCTTAGTCCGACAATAAAATATTCTACGTACTCCGGGGCCCGTTTTTAACACATCCGGCCATAATATAAATATCCACATTACTCCGAAAATTTCTACGTTACTCCGAAAATATTCCACGCTACTCCAAAATATTCCACGTTACTCCGAAAATATTCCACGTCACTCCAGAATATTCCACGTTACTCCAAAATATTCCACGTCACTCCAAAAATATTCCACGTTACTCCAGAATATTTCACGTTACTCCAAAAATATTCCACGTCACTCCAGAATATTCCACGTTACTCCAAAAATATTCCACGTTACTCCACCGCCATCATAAGTTCATGAAATTGAGCCTCGGACCTTTATGGAACACGGCTCTATATATATATACCGGGTCTCAGACACATAGGAATACGACCCACGGATCTCGGTCTCGGACACATAGGAACACGACCGGATCAAGTCTCGGACAATTAGTCGAACACGACTCACTTTGGTCTCGGACGACTTAATTGAACACGACTTTCTTGCTTTCTCGGTCTCAGACAATCAGACGAATACGGCTCACTTTGGCCTCAGACGAATTAATTGAATACGACCCTCACACTTCCTCGGTCTCGGACAATCAGACGAATACGGCTCACTTTGGCCTCAGACGACTTGATTGAATACGACCCTTCTCATTTTCTCAGAATAGATCGGGACCACGTGATTCACTCACGTTAGAGAATTAATAATTCGGGATCACCCGATCAATTCACACTACTCCAAGAATTAATCCAGACTACCCGATCAATTTATGCCACCAACGTATCCAATCCACGCCATGCGACCATATTACGCTAACGTAGCAATTTATACATCACGTGCCATTATAATTATACTAACGTGGAAATATATCACGGCCGAACAATAATAAATTTCTAACATATAATTAATTCACAACCATAGTACTATACTATAATAATGTCACATTTAATTAGCACCGTGGCATAACGACTTTATGTCACATAAAAGTAACCATAGTTAATATATTAACTAACCATGGTTCAATAACTAACTAGAGTCAAATACTAACCTAACCATGATTAAACAATAGCATAAAGTAACTCTAGTTAGGGCATAAAGTAACCATAGTTAAACTTTGACCACTATTATCTTCTTGACTTCACTATTCATGCAAGAACAAGCTTTCTCTCCCCCTCAAATCTGCAATTTTCGTCCAGCCCCTCCACAAGCTCAAATCCAACACTTTTCTTCATCAAAAATTCACAATTTCATGGTCTTTTAGCAACCTAACCACCTAATTTAGGTTTAGAAACAATCCTACCTCAAAAACTCGCAAAAATTCCCGTTGAACGGTTGAGGAAAAGCCCGAACCAAGCGGCGGTTCCGGCGATCCTTGCACGGCCGGCGACTCGGCGACGATCTAGCGATTCCAAGCGCTCCAAAGCGACACCAAAGAAGGCTTGAAGAATTTTCGGCAATGGAGGGTGAGAGAGAGGGTGTTCGGCCAAGTGAGGGAGAGGGAGAGTGAGGTAGAGAGAAAGTGAGCTAGAGAGAGAGAGAGAGTCTTTGGATAATGAAGAAGAAGATGCCAATATAATAATTAATATAGGTTAATAATAATTAATTATGCCCACAAAATCAAGAGAAAAAAAATAATTATCTCCTCCCATTGACTAGTCAATCTCGGCCAAAAGGGGAAATGACCAAAATACCCTTCGTTCCAAGTGAAAAATAGGGTATTTTTCGAGGGCAAATGGGTCCTTTCCCATATCCAGTCCAAATATACTTTTCCCGAACCTCTTTGGAGCGAACCGCGAAGGAATTTCACACAGGATGAGGAAACATCCAAAAATTTATTTATTGAAACCCCTGAAGGTCCGATGTCAAATTTTGAAGCTCGATTCGCGATCAATCTCGATCAATAGAATTTTCAGCGTATCTCAAACTAACGGGCGGCTTTTAGGAGTTACGCGTATCGACCCGTGATTAAAACCACGTTTAAGAATTTCTCGAGCCATGGCGACTTTAGTTGTCATTCAATTGCGAGGGTCAATTACTAGTCTCGATGGACACGATCATAAGAAAATAATTTAGGGACGTTCGGAACCCATACGAGGTCAAACGGAATCACCCGTGATCCAAGCGTAGGGTATTATCCAAATCGTTCCTTAATCATTCTAGGATCGGCCTATATTGGTCCAGAATATTCCCTCGACAATTTTCATGGCCAAAGAGTCAATCCAGGATCAAGTTCTTAGGTCCACGTACTTGATTTTCCTAGCTAGCCATTCCCATTTGGTTAGTCTGCTCGAGAGGGATCAACTCCGAGTGAGATTAGACTGAAATACATCAATGAGATATTTCATTCATTCATAGCTTCAAAAGTGGGTCGGAATTCGGGATGTCACAAGCTCCATGGTCCATCCGCAACCTCTTGGTGGATTGCAAAGAATTATTAGCCCAACTTCCATGGGTATCTATAGCCTTTAATCTACGCGAAACTAATTCATGCGTGGATTGGATTGTAAAAGCACATCGTTTAGATCTTCTCCCTCCTAATTGGCTGACTAAGCCTCCCTAACCTCTTTGGGATTTACTTTGCTTTGATGTCATCGCTGGACGTTCTGCCTACCCTTCCATCTAATGAAAGCTTTTGTTTTGACAAAAAAAAAAAAATCTAGTTATTGTCTATCTATCTTGAAGTGGAATTACACATAATTAGTAAGGGGTGGAGCCACATGAAGACAAGTTACTATGCAAAGGGGACATTTATGATCACCGTTTTATTAGATCGAACACGCATATAATTCACAACCAAAAAGAATTTCTTTACAAGAACGTCGAAATAGAGTGGAAAATGGTAAATCTGTAGTCATGTAAAGCGCTTAGCGGAATACCGAACGGGCATCTACAGAAGTTCATCTCTTCATGAAATTGACACGTGCTCAAATACGCTTCCGGAAAGTCTTCAAAGACTTGCAGTTGTCAAAATTGAACATGAAGACGACTTCCAGACCTCTCCAATCTGATTAAATTTAAGAGGGTTGAGTGTGGGCCTTTGTGGAAAATCCGACGAGCAAACTGGAGTCCCTGTAATTTGTTCTCTTAAATTTCAACTACCTTATCAATAGATATGGGTCTCCTTTCTCGACTCAAGACATTCTGAATTGCGTTTCAAGAATCTGCATTACCTCTTGAGGCTTGTCTCAAGTTCATTATCCTTGAGTCTCTGGGATTGCATGTCAATCCATGCGGTTGATCTATCGAAGTTGAAGAAACTATGGAAGCTTACCTTCATCAATCACAGAGACTCGTGTTCAGAAAACAACCTTAACGAAATTAAGAGTAAAAGCGAGAAATAGAAATCGACATACATGATTTATCCTGGTTAACCTTCAAACTAAGGCCACATCCAAGAAAGATCCTGTTAAAATTAACATCTCTCACATCTATGTTGTGTTGCTACATTACAAGTGAAAGAGATAGTATATGGTAATAACTATTCATGGGCCAAGCCCAAACTATCAATAAAATACGAGCTATAACTATAAAAGCTCTCTAGTATCCCAGGTTGCTGCCCAGGAGGCATCAATCGGGGTGGCCCACTAGGAAGTGGGATCGATGCTTTTGTAACGATGGAGAGTATGAACCACACTCAACAGTTTGGGTGAGTCTTCAAATTTTGTGGTTTGGTTTACCTTGGATATTTGGAGGCACTACCTGATTCGAGTAAATTAAAGGGACTAAGGGCAATATGTATAAGAAAAATGTGATTGTCTGGTTGAGATACAAGGCGAAATACCGGCATCTCTAGAAGTATTGGCCATAGATGAGAGTAAATTAAATGCGGAGGCGATTCCTGGCTATGCTAAAAGAGTGAATTTCCGAAGGAAATCGGCAAAGAGGCGTTGGTTGTCGTCCGGAGCTTCTTCATCCACCCCCGCATTGGTCCCCTCGTTTTACAACTCTCAACCAATTGTTGTAAGATATTCCATCGGACAGCAAGTGGTTGTTTCCGAAAGTCTGATCGGGTCCTTGTAATGTCCACGTGCATCTAGAGAACTAAACTCTAGTATTAGCTTCCTTAGACAATTCAAAGTACCTTTTGAGAAACTACATTGTTCTGCTCTCCTGTTTCAGCTGGAACATATGCTTCAGCACCTGGCCATTAGAAATCAACCTTATTCACTACTAAAATTCCTTCTTCACATTGGGATGTGGATCACATTGTCATTGCTTCCCCCCTCCCCCAAGGGGAAGAGAAAGAAAACACAAGTATATCAATGCAGAGTCATTTCTTTGAAGTTACTGGCCTCGGGTTGATTGTGCTGCAATGGTATGGTATGAACATCGTGAATACTGTCATTTACACAGACATTTGAACAAGTGTTTGATTGTTTACAGCATAGTGAAGTAATTTCTCCAGTCTAAGACATGGGTATCAGCTTCAATTAAATATTTGAAGTAGCAATCTGCAAGATGTATGCTTATCACCGACAAATTGACAAAAGAAAGCACTTGAAAGTTAAAATACTATTGATTCAACTTGTCTTAAATATTAAGTCGATCAGCAATCCGAAACTGTCAGAAGGATATATGTATGCACAAACAGGATAGCAAAATGAAGCAATGACACTATGGTCCTGTTTCTTAAGCAGTCGTATGATCAACACAAATTAGCCAAATTTTCTAAGTGACGCCCCAAATTGTTTCATTTGAATCTCCGTTAAGGCCCTCCACCAGTAATTTCTTGCAGTTCTGGAGGGTAACATCTATCAGTTTCTTCAAGATTGATAGATCTGGCAACTTCTCTAAGGACGTGCAAGTATTTTTACAGAGATGCAGGTAGTTTCCCCTGAATCTCAACTGCATTTTCAGTCTTCTAGCCCAAACGACATTAGTTTCTTGAAGTTAGTCAGACCAGATAATCTCTCCAGTCAATTGAGGCCAGACAGATCCAAAGTCCTTAGATTGTCCAAACAATGAAGGCTTTGAATCTCTGTTATTATGGGAGAGTAACTTCTAAGTTCTGATAGTCTCTTCAATTTGATAGGTCTAGTGTTGCACACATTGACAAGCAATGGCTGATACTCAAAGATGATAAACTTGAGGAAAGCCTCGGGAGGCGCTGCAAATTTGGGCACGAGAGCACGAGTATCCATCGATCAGTTGTCGATGACCATCACAGGATGCGGAGGAGCTCCACTGAAATTCACTAAGAATGTAAGTGGCATGAAGTTGAATGTATCATCTTCCCTGTAAATAGGACGAAGTTGGATGTGTCACCCTCGTAAGTACGGTTTGATTTCTATTCAATGAATGCGTTCGCCAGCTTATCTGTCCATTTTATCTTGGGCACGTGGCTTTGTTTACCAGACTAGAGAAAACCTGATAAGGATGTGTGGATGCTGAGATGAGCTATTGGCAGCTGAATCATCAGCTATTTGCCTTGTTTCTTTGTTTTCTTTTTGGGGGGTTGAACTCGTGTTGAAATTCACAAAATCTGCAGATGTGAGACTTTTGGACGGTTCGGAAATTAACTGCTTTTTTAATATGAGACAAAGAACCACTTGGGAGACTACTTCTCAATCTGTGACCTTACCTTCTACTTCAGGCACATGAGACTTCCTGGCACTCATAAGGACTTCAACTTTTGTACAGATTATGACCATACAATTTGTATCAGCCTTCGAACGTGAGTTGTAAGCTAGCTATTAACACATTAGTAGAAACCTGAAAAACTAGAATTCCTTCATCGTATCAAAGCACATATCGCCATTTATGAACATTCAAAGCACATTGTGAAGAGATCAACTAAGTCTTGACACGTGTGAAAATGCAGAGTTTGTGCATTACTTGGTGAGCTAGTTGTCAATTCTACATATTAACTGAGTTAGCCACAGCTTTACCTCCACAGAAAGACCCCGTAATTTCTCCTATTTGTTACTGAGAGAAAGAGCTCAGACTGTCATATAAGAATTTTGTTGGGGTGCGGCTCTCCTTGTCAACGTTGAAATCTAAAGCTCCATTCCTAGGATAACCAAAATGTGAATGAAAGAGCTTCTGTCATCAATTAAGACCTACAGATTTTGAATATATCCTTCATTGTTTAGGGTGTAACAAAGTTAACTTGTACAGGGAATGGATATCATCTTCAAATTTAAAGAACAACCCAGGAATGGATATCATCTTCAAATTTAAAGAACAACCCAACAAGTCTTGAGGATATCACATGAACCGCCGTGTAAATTGACAAAATTATGCACTTTTCTTTTTGGGTCGAAACAAAATTAATGCATTTGAATGTAGTTTAACTAGCATCAATTTGACACGTCTTTTACGGGAAACTTAATTCGCCAACTAAAACCGTCAAAAGGGAATATATCTAACCAAATCAAAATCATGAAATAGATAGAAAGAAACCATGGTCTGATTTCATGAGGTTTACACCATCCATCTAAAGGTAGCAAGTGGATACAAAAAGGGCATGTAATTGACTATAAAAGGGTACAGGAACATCATATGTCAAGTCAACTTGCCAAATTGTGATTCTAATTTAGTATAAAGAAATACGAATTGCTGCTGAAATAACATAGGGCAGTAAGCAATTTGTTTAAGTTTCAAAGCTTCCTTGACAATAGATCTGGTTGTAAATGCAGGAATTTTCAAGAACAGCATGCATTGGAGTTCTCGTCTTTTGAGTTGAGAAAGCTGACCAATATCCATTTGGTAAGATGGTTTCAACAACAGACAATAAGATCAAAGACTCCACTTTGTTTAATCTGACAATGCACCTTGGCCTTGGATCTTCCAAAAGTTGACATTGTCCACGGTTAAGCATTTGGTTGAATGGCCAAACACAAATCATTTAAATTTGTCAGGTTTGAGAAATCTGGAGATGCCGTCATCGATGTATCAATGTGTATACTGACGAGACTTTGTGGAAGCCTTGGCACTTAGCATTTTTTAAACAATGTCAATTTCAAGATCCTCAAAGATGAATATCTCGAAATATCATTTGGAATTTTCAGTTGCAATTTCTCATCATGTGCTATATCTATTTCTTCAAGCTTTTACAACATTTATGAGGTAGTCGGATTTTTCCAATGGAACAATTATTCATCCTCACCATTTTCAAACTTTTCATGTTTCCCATTGAGTCAGGTAACTCTTTAATGCACGTCTAGGAGAAATCCAACTCAGGTTTCAATTGCAGATTGCCTATTGAGTTTTGAAGCCTCTCTATACATCAAGTGTTCAAGGTTTGTAAGAGCTCGAATCAACAGGAAGTTATGTAATTACGGTGCTTCTGAGAGACAGCATAGAAACATCGAAATGTCCATGAACTGATTTTGGCAGGTGCAAAAAAGACTACCTGAAACACCACTTTAAGCAGACGCAATTTTTCTCCTCACTAGACAAGCCCTTCAAGTTTTTCCTCGGTGTTGGTTTTTTAGTCAAGAGAGGAAAGACAGCAGACTTGAGAAAAGCGTATGGAAGGGAAGAAAACTTCACTACATAACTTCAGCAAACATTACAATTTAAAGGAAAGAAAAATAACCAACCACTAACAACATGGCCCTACAAATAAGCCACAATAAACAGCACTAAAAACTTAACTGCTTCCTAAAGACTAGGACAACCATTTAACAAACTGAAATGACTAAAACATAAGCTGTACGTGGACATGTTTCAGTCCTGAAGCATATTCCTAACACTCCTCTTTGCTTTAGGAGCTGCAAACACCAATTTTCTGCCTCAGAAACTCGAACTTGCTGATTGGAAGGGGCTTTGTAAATAGATCTGCCAGCTGATCTTCAGACTTGCAATAAACCAAAGTCACAGATTCTTCTTTTTGCACTTCTCTCAGAAAGAAAAGCTTGATGTTGAAATGCTTAGTTTTCCCATGAAACACAGGATTGTGGGATATAGCAATTGTAGCTTGGTTGTCAACAAATATCTTAGTGCTTTCTTTCTGCTCAAGATTGAGATCCATTAGAATTTTCCTCAGCCACAAAGCTTGATTAACAGAAGCTGTTGCAGCAACAAATTCTGCTTCAGCAGTGGATTGAGCCACAGTTTCTTGCTTCTTCGAGCTCCAAGAGAAAACACCAGATCCAAGAACAAAACAGTAGCCTGAAGTGCTTCGCATATCATCAATGGAGCCTCCCCAATCACTGTCAGAAAAACCAACCAGCTTGAACTCCTTGCTTTTCGTGAATTTGACACCAAAATCACTTGTCCCTTTAACATATCGAATCACTCTCTTGGCAGCCTTGAGATGCAATTCACTTGCGCAATGCATAAATCTGGACAAAATACTTACAGCATTCAAAATGTCAGGCCTTGTTGCTGTGAGATACATTAAGCAACCTATCAAACTCCTGAAATATCCCTCATCAACTTTATCCGCACCATCTTCTTTGCATAGCTTCTCCTTTTGATTCATAGGAGTGCTTACTTCCTTGCATTCTTCAAGCTTAAACTTCTTTAAGATCTCCTTCGCATACTTCTTCTGGCAGATGAAAACCTCATGCTCAGCTTGCTTAATTTCCATTCCAAGAAAGAATGACATTAAGCCGAGATCTGTCATCTCAAAGACCTTCATCATTTCATGTTTAAACTCCTCAACCAGCTTTGCATCATTTCCTATCAGCAAAAGATCATCAACATAGAGAGAAACTATGAGGACATCATTGCCTAGACGTTTGACATAAAGAGTGGCCTCAGACATGCTTTTTTTAAAGCCTAAGCTCAGCAAATGGTCATCAATTTTGCTGTACCAAGCTCTTGGAGCTTGCTTCAAACCGTAAAGAGCTTTCTTGAGAAGAAACACCTTGTCCTCCTCTCCTTTCTTCTCAAATCCTTCAGGCTGTTCAACATAAATTTCTTCCTGCAAAACACCATTTAGAAATGCCGATTTTACATCAAGTTGATATACTCTCCAATTCATTTGAGCAGCTACAGCAAGCAGAATTCTTATGGTGTCCAATCGAGCAACTGGTGCAAAGGTATCCGAGTAGTCCACGCCAAACACTTGAGCATAGCCCTTTACCACAAGTCTTGCCTTGTGTTTGTTGATAGAGCCATCAGCATTGAGCTTGGTTCTGAACACCCACTTGACTCCAATTACTTTTCTATCTTGAGGCCTTTTCACTGGAATCCATGTATTGTTCTTCTCTATCATGGACAGCTCCTCCTTCATTGCAGCTATCCACCTTTGATCATTTTTTGCTTCTTCATAATCTGCACGTTCACACACAGCAATGTTGCATCTTTGATAAATGTCAGAGAGCAACCTACTTCCTCTCACAGGAACATTATCTACAATTTCATTTTGTCTTTCTTCATCTTCTTCAGTGCTTGAACCAAAGAGCTTGAATTTTGGCTCTTCCACGATCTGACTTCTCTTCTTTGCATCATCCCAGTTCCACTCTTCATCCTCCACGAAGTGAACATCCCTGCTAACTATAATATTTCCAGTTTGTGGCTGAAAAATTTTATAGGCCTTGCTGACTGTACTATAGCCTATAAAAATACCCAGTAAAGCTCTTCTATCTAGCTTGTCACGCTTACTCTGTGGAATATGAGTGAAGCACAAGCAACCAAAAACTTTAAGATATTTCAGAGATGGTTTATAACCATACCATGCCTCATATGGTGTCTGATCTTTCATTGCCTTTGTGGGAAGTCTGTTTTGAAGAAACACTGCCGTACTTGCTGCCTCTGCCCAAAACTTCTTTGGCAAATTCTTCTCGTGCAGCATGCATCTTGACATTTCCATGATGTACCTATTTCTCCTCTCACTAACTCCATTTTGCTGAGGAGTGTAAGGGGCTGTAAGCTGATGCTCAATGCCTGCATCTTCACAAAACTTGTTGAATTGTACCGAAGTGTACTCCTTCCCATTGTCAGATCTAACAATCTGAATTTTGCAGCCACTCTCATTCTCTACTCTTACCTTGAACTTCCGAAAAACTTGAGCCACTTCTGATTTGAACTTCAAGAAAAAAATCCAACACATTCTGGTGAAATCATCAATAAAGGCAATATAATAGAGACTACCCTTTAGAGAAGGTGCTCTTTGAGGGCCTGAGACATCCGTGTGGATCAGTTGCAGCTTTCTTGAAGCTCTACCAGTTGACTTTGAGAATGGTTTTCTATTGAGCTTGCCGAATTGACATGCCTTGCAGCTTGAAATCTGATTTTCAAATTCTGGAAGACCTTCTGCCATTGTCTTGGATTTCATTTGCAACATCCCGTGGTGATGGTAATGCCCGAGTCTCTTGTGCCAAATCTCAGTGACATTCTCCTTAATTGAGAAGGCTGCCTGCTCCTCCTCCAATGGATTTAGAGCAAAACTTTTGCCTTTCATTCTTACTTTAAAGATTTCTTGGTTGGCTGCATCTCTAATCAAGCAAAAATTGTCTTCAAAGACAACTTTAAACCCTTTTCCAATTAACTGACCAACACTCAACAAGTTTTGTTGAATTTCAGGAACAAAAAGAACATCAGGAATGAACTTTGTACCTGAACAACAGGTTATTGCAACTGTTCCCTTGCCTTTAACTGAAATATAGTCGCCATTCCCAATTCTCACTTTGGTGATAGTGGTAGGCCTCAAATCACTGAAAAGCTCCTTATCATTGGTCATATGATTGGTGCAACCACTGTCAATCAGCCAGCTCTCACTTGCTTCACTGCTTGCAAAACACGTGGCTACAAAAAGTTGATCCTCCTCCTCTTGATCAACAAGTTTAGCCTCTTCTCCTTGCTGTGGATTTTTGTTTTTGCATATGATGGCTTCATGTCCTGTTTGATTGCATTTTCTACATTTTGCATCAGGTCTTCTCCAACATTTGAAAGGTGGATGACCTTTTTTCCCGCAATGTTGACAGGGAGGATAGTTCCCTTTCACTCCAACTTTCTTATCTCCGGCCTTGCTTTTGCTACCCGATGTTGAACCTTCGCCTGTTGCTTGAGTCTTCTTGCTTTTCTGCCATCTAAATTTGCCATCACCTTGATGCTTGGCTAATAAGGCTCCTTCAACAACTCCCTCTTGCCTCATTACATGTCTTTGCTCTTGTGCTTGCAGGGCACTTAAGAGTTCTGCCAGTGTGATCGCGGACAAGGTCTTCGTGTTTTCGAAGGTGGTTATTGTAGCCTCAAACCTTTCAGGCAGTGTCACAAGAATTTTTTCGACAATTCTTGAGTCTGTCAATGAAGAACCCAGCAACCGAACTCGATTGGCTATCCCGAGAAGTCTGTCAGCATACTCCTTTATGGTCTCAGTTTCCTTCATTTTCTGCATCTCAAAATCACGGATTAGATTCAACACCTGCATTCCACGAATTCTCTCATCTCCTTCATACTCAGACTTGAGAAAATCCCATATCTTCTTTGCTGTCTTGAGAGACATAATTCGAGAAAAAATGGTGGCTGAAACTGCAGCAAACAAGCAAGCTTTGGCCTTTGACTTCTTTGTCTTCTTCTCCTTATGAGCTTTGATCTGAGCCATGGTTGGATTGGCAGGAAGTGCAGGGATTTCATAATCTTCTTCCACTGCTTCCCAAAGATCCAAAGCATCCAGGTATGTCTCCATGCGTACTGCCCATATCTGGTAGTTATCTCCATCGAACACTGGTGGAGCAATTGAAGAGAGACCAGCTTCGGCATCCATGGCTTGTCAGACTCACACAAGTCCCTTAAGAAGAAAGCTCTAATACCAATTGTTGGTTTTTTAGTCAAGAGAGGAAAGACAGCAGACTTGAGAAAAGCGTATGGAAGGGAAGAAAACTTCACTACATAACTTCAGCAAACATTACAATTTAAAGGAAAGAAAAATAACCAACCACTAACAACATGGCCCTACAAATAAGCCACAATAAACAGCACTAAAAACTTAACTGCTTCCTAAAGACTAGGACAACCATTTAACAAACTGAAATGACTAAAACATAAGCTGTACGTGGACATGTTTCAGTCCTGAAGCATATTCCTAACACTCGGAAAAGAATACTAGAGTAGTGATAAGCAAGTTCTATTGCTTGTCAATGAAGAGTGCACACTTCTAGATGAAATGCAATGTTCATTTGTATGGCCCCACAAAAGAGGGGGAAAAAAAAACAAAACAATCAGGTTTGCATAAATAGCCCCTTTATGCCCAATTACATTACGTATTGTGCCCCAAATTGCACAATGAATCCCTCTGCCCCGCTCTAATGAAATCTCTGAGAAAAGGGGAAACCATTCAACTGAAACTTCACATCATGTTTAACATATTTAACGATTTCATCAATAGGCAATGACTTCCCTCACTAATCTCCAAGTTTCTGTTTCTGAGCAGATGAATGCACAGTTTACCAACCCAAGATTGCTAAAAGAATTTGGATATCATCTTCATTTTCCTTTGTACGGTCTTCATTTGTACAGCTTCCCAATTAGCCGCAGCTCCCTGCACAGACAGATTTCTGTAAGTTTCTCAAATCTAAATCCTCTCAGCAGCATCAGAAACCAGCTAAAAGCATGTCGTTTGAGATGTCTCTCTTGGCACTTCTTGTCAATCTTTAAACCTAAGAGTCCTCTAGTATAGCTTGAGGAGAATGGAAGGGGTTCTATCACTGATAATCACCTAGGCATTACCATTTCTAGAAGATGTAGGTGATAATGAAGATCACACAAGAGTCCATTTACGTGATTTCTTAGCCCAGTGATACTTATCATATGTCCTACAAGATAATATTATACCTCGGAGAAGCAAAATCGCTCCTCTCTCCTGTCACTGATGGAAGTTCTGCTGTGCCAACTATTGATGCCGCTACCCAAGTGAAATTTGTCTTTCTTCATTTTATAACTTCTCCCTAACATTTGCAAATCCCAGTAAGAAGCACAACTTTTGTGGAAAATAAACTGAACATAAGCATGTCAATATAGAGTGTATGTGTTCTTCACAGTTGCAACAATGAGGATTATGCTGTAAGGTTCCAGGATGAGAACCATAGATATAAGACCTTCCAACACACATTCCATCTAATTGTTTACAGCATAACGAAGTTATCTCCAATGCGAAGCAAGGTTATCAACTTTGAAATATGTGAAGCAGCAAATCGACAAGGATCTCTAACAATTTGTTACATATCAAATAAAAACGATGCAATCGACATGCATACCTCCAGCTGGGACACATAAAGCAAGGAGAAACCATCCAAAGAAAATATAGCTTAAAGAGCCAAACCAAACTAGGAAAAGAGAACGGATATTTGTACATAATTAAGAACCCTCTGGTTGTACGGAGGTATTATAATATCAAGACTTTCATCAGATTTTCAGTAATCAACTCATGAAAAGGTAATTAAAAAGTGCATGTGGAACTTCTCTGTTCATATCCGTGAAAGAATTTGATTGCAGAATAGGCAAAACATTGGTTGTCAGATGAAACAAATTACCTCAATTTGTTTAAAGTTAGAAGACAAGGGAACAATTTGTGGTCGTGGATCAAGAAGCTTTCAAGAGCAACGTGCACTTATTCCTTATCTTCTCCCTCATGTTCAGATTAAGATTACGCATCCTCCCTCAGCTTCAGGTTCGAGTCTTCTCTGTCACATTTGTCAGTCTTCCAAAATGAATTCAACTGAATTCTTTGAGCAAAGCAAAGAAGTGGCCTCCATATTTAATTTCTCACAACCATATATTTCAAACTCTCGCAGTCCCTTCAAGCTGGACAGAATAGGCAACTCCAGTAAAGATTCACAGAAAGCAATCATCAATTTTTCCAATGATTGTGGTAGTTCGCCTTGAATCTCAACCAGATTATCACAACTATCTATGCAAACCTTTCGCAGCCCTGTCAAGCTCGACAAATCAGGGAACTTCTGTAAAGATTTACATAAAGAAATCCTCAATGTTTTCAACGATTGTGGTAGTTTGCCTTGAATCCCAACCAGATCAGCACACCTATATATACAAACCTCTCGCAGCCCTGTCAAGCTCGACAAATCAGGGGAATTCTGTAAAGATCCACAAGATCGAATCTGCAATTTTTCCAATGATTGTGGTAGTTTGTGTTGAATCTCAACCAGATCACCACATTTACCTAGGGAAAACTCTCGCAGCCCTGTCAAGCTCGACAAATCAAGGACCTTCTGTAAAGATCCACAAGATTGAATCTCCAATTTTTCCAATGATTGTGGTAGTTTCCATAGAATCTTAACCAGATCACCACATTCACCTAGGGAAAACTCTCGCAGCCCTGTCAAGCTCGACAAATCAGGGAACTTCTGTAAAGATCCACAAGATCGAATCTCCAATATTTCCAAAGACTCTGGAAGTTCGCCTTGAATCTCAACAAGAGAATTACATAAAGAAATCTTCAATATTTCCAAAGATTGTGGTAGTTTGTCTTGAATCTCAATCAGATCACCACATTCATTTATTGAAACCTCTTGCAGTTTTATTAAGCTCGACATATTGAGCAACTTCTGTAAAGATCCGCAGAAACGAATCTTCAAAATTTTCAAAGATTGTGGTAATTCGCCTCCAATCTGAATCAGATTACCACATCCATCTATTGAAACCTCTTCCAATCTTATCAAGCTTGAAATATTGGGCAACTTTCGTAAAGATCCCAAGGAAGAAATATTCAATTTTTCCAAAGACCCCGGTAGTTTGCCTAGAATCTCACCCAGATCATCACAGCAACCTATGGAAACCTCTCGCAGCCTCGTCGAGCTCGACAGATTGGGGAGCTCCCATAAAGATTTACAGTCATAAATCCCCAATTTTTCCAGAGACTCCGGTAGTTTGCCTCGAATCTCGGCCAGATTGTCACAACTTCTTACCTGAAGACTTGTTATTTCGCTCGAATTTGTTAGATCACTTAGATCAGGCAGGAACCACAGCTGTTGAACGCCTTGAATACGCAACACTCCTGGATAGTTCCGAGCACTTGCAAGAATTGCATCAACATTTAATTTTTAGCAGTTGTTCATCCAAATCCTACTCTTACCCACTATGTTGGACAGATCGGGCAACTTCACTAATGAAGGACAGGTATCAATACGAAGTGTATCCAAAGATAGTGGTAGTTCGCCTTCAATCTCAACTAGATTACCACAATCTCTTACGTGAAGACTCCTCAGTTTATTTGAATTGCGTAGATCAGGTAGTACCTTCAACTGTTCAAGGCTACCAAACAACAAGTCTTGTAGGTTCTCCAAATAACCAAGGCCTTGAATCTCTGCAATTCCAGAGTATGTAATCATGAGAGATGATAGTTTCTTCAAATTCGATAGATCCTCCATCGAGCGAAGTGACATGCATTGATGCAAACCTAAGGAGGATAAACTTGAGGGAAGCCTCGGGAGGCGACCGAGATTAGGGCAGTCGAGAGGAGGAGCGAGGCTATGCACTGTTGATACGACGGGGGCCACATAATAAGAGTTCAGGCACAGGGTCTCCAGTTTGGTCAAGTCCACGATCCACCGTGGTATCCAATCTTCCCCAAGCCCATTAGATTTCCCACCATCACCAGATCGGGCGAATGTCAGAACCAATTCCTTTAAATTAGTGAGGTTCGAGATATCTGGAAACGTCTCCATGCACAATCTTTCCAATTGAAGAATAGTAAGACTTTCAGGAAGCCGCGGTAGTTTGTATATATCCGCCCGCCCCAATTTCAAGATGCTCAGGGATTTATTCTCGCCGATGCCACGACCTATGTTTCCATGTAAACACTTGTGAATTCCTCCGGAGGCTTCTACTTCTTCGAGCTTCCCAATCTTCCAAAATGCATCGGGTATTTTGCTTATGTTAGTGAACTGCATCTTCACTACTTTCAGCGACGTCAATTCTCCGATTGAATTCGGAAGCATTTTCAACAATAGGCACCATTTCGTAGATAGGTATTCAAGGCTTGCAAGACCTTTACCCGGATCGTTTGGTAGACTCTCAAGCCTATAACAGTTGGACAAATCCAGAACTTTCAATCTCTTCATTGCCTATAAAAGAAAAATCATGCAAAGGTTACTTTTGAATCCAATAAGACGAAATAATAAGTGTCGTCTAGTATGTGACGTACCTGTATGTGGCTCCACCCTTTCCAATCATGCGTAATAGTACTCCCCGATAGATTAAGAATAACCACATTTTCCGTGAAGAAATTTGCAATGTTAAATGTTGGGGGAATATCGGGCCACGAAAGCCAACGTAGTTGAGGGACGAGAACCGACTTCTCAAGACCATTTGATGGGGATTCGTGCCAAAGAAGCTTGTCTTCTGCACGAAAATTTTCTTTCAGACCGCCCACTTCAAGGAATTTTAGCTTTGATAAGCTCTCAAAGCCCTCGTACGTAAAACGACGCCGCCACTCATGGTGCAACTTGAGACGAAGAGCTTGAACTTCTTTACATCCCTGCCCAAAGGAAAAATTTAATAACAAAAAATAAAAGTTCAAGGGGAACGCATTTATTCAAATCCACTATATTAGGCAAATGTGTTCGGTACAATCATTCTTTTCTCCCTGTCCGAAGGGAAAATTTAAAAACAACAAAGTTGAAGGGAAACGCATTTATTCAAGTCCACTCTATTGAGCGATTGAGTTTAGTGCTATTATTCATATAATCTTAAAAGAGCAAAAAAGGGAAAGAGGGGGGGGAGAAGATTGGGGAAGTCGTAAAGGTGCTAGACAATACAACAAGGAACTGCCTTTTTTATTAAAAAAAAAAAATCATCCGTAAACTTTTAAATGGGGAGGATTATAATGTTACCTTATATCTCGTGAGCAAATCTAATCCTTCCTTGGGATCCCACACTCTACTTTGCTTCTCCATCCGCATGTCACTTTTTTGACGAACCATTTCTCTTCCAAGGTCTACGAGTTGATCGTGCATCCACACTTTATTATCCTCATTAATCTTTATCAAAGACATGTTCTGCAAAACTTTCATGGCTACTTTTGGAAAAAAATAAGATTCATCCCAGAAATGAACCAAAATGTCTTTGTCATATCCAATGAAAAGACAAGCTATATCGAGGAATACAAGCTTTTGCCGAAAATCTAATGCATCATAGCTTATTTTCAGTTTACTCTGAACATCATTATGAGGAACACTTTCTAGCATCTTCAATGTGTCATCCCACATTTCCTTTTCAGTGCGACATAAAAGTGAACCAATGACCTCAAGAGCAAGCGGAAGACCTCCAGCAATTTCTACCGCCCTCTTGGATTGGTCGATATAATTGTCCAAAGGAGAATCTCTTCCGAAAGCATGTTTGCTAAAAAGTTGAAGAGATTGATAGGAATCCATGAGGCTAACCTCATAAAGGTTGTCCTCTTTGAGAATGTTGAGAACCTGTTTGTTTCGTGTTGTAATAATAAGTTTACTTCCTTTACCAAACCAACCATGGTTTCCAGCAAGTGCATCCAGATGTTCCGTGTGATCCACATCATCGAGAAAAAGGAGGACTCTTTTATCAGACAACCTTTCTCCGATGATCTTAATCCCATCACCAGAGTTTCTTATATCCGTGCGTTCAATTTTGAGGATATCACGGATGAGCTGTTTCTGTAAGAATTGAATGCCTTTACCTTTTGACGTTTCTCGAATATCGCCAAGAAAGCAAAGATACTCAAAGTCGGGTGAAAGCTTATTGTAGATCAATTTGGCAATAGTAGTCTTCCCGATGCCACCCATCTCATGGATTCCTATAATCCGTGTTTCACTTGTCTGAGCACCTATCATTTCCATGATATTATCCACGTGGTTGTCGACACTGACCAAGTAATCCGATACCACCAAATAAGCCTTTTTCAATTCTTTGAAAACCTCCTCGGTGAGTTCTTTTGCAAACTGTCCTTCTCGCCTGCTGTTTGTATGAGGTCAAAAGGCAACAAGTTAGAAAATTGGGTTCAGCCATTCTATATTCTGACAAGACCAAATTGAAAATTACGGACCTATCCGACATGTGCTCTTCGAGGATTTATTTTTTATTGTGCATGAATTAGCATTGGTACTATGGGTTAATGAGTGACCTAAACTAAAAATATGTTGTTTGAAATGAAAAAGGGACAAATTCAGGACTATGCGATTATTTAGCCGGATTTCTGCAACATAATTTTAACAGAAAAAAAAAATTCAATTTCAACCGATCTAACACATATGTAGAAAAAGAAAGCAATTGAAATTCATACAATTGTAAAGATAGAAGCCACATCAGATGAAATGCCAAAAACAGTCACCTGTTCTCCCCCTTGCTATGCAGGTTCCATCCGTTTATTGCCCCAACTGCAGTGAGAGCAGCCTTCCATTGACATATATCTTTTTCGTCGTACCGCTTCTTGT
Source organism: Rhodamnia argentea (assembly GCF_020921035.1). Classification (NCBI taxonomy): domain Eukaryota; kingdom Viridiplantae; phylum Streptophyta; class Magnoliopsida; order Myrtales; family Myrtaceae; genus Rhodamnia; species Rhodamnia argentea. Next base: position 27,092,337 of record NC_063150.1, on the reverse strand, counting down.
TTCTATGTGAACGAAAGGCCTCACCATAACCATCAGTTTGGTATTGAACCTCCGAAGGCGCCACGTCATAGAAAATGGGCATGATCTTTTGTCCCTCAGTTTTCTGGCACTCGACCATCTGAGCTACCTCCTTGAGGCACCATACGCTAGAGGCATAGCCTTTCGAAAAGATAGGAATTGAGATCTTTGATTGATTAATTGCTTGGAGAAGTTCTGGGCCAAACTCTTCCCCCTTGCGGAGATCTTCGTTGTCCTTATAAACGCGGATTCCTGCACCTGTCATACAAGTGTAGAGGAAGTCAGTAAAATCCGATCGAGTATCTGGTCCTCTGAAGCTCAAGAATACTTCATAGTCATGTCCGGACGAAGTAGCCATTTGGTGACTACAAGAAGAGCCTGTCCTTGTTTCATAGTATTCACAGGCGCGTCGTTTTTTTGCACTTCTCTCCATTGATCTCACTTGATTTCCCCTTCAAGAAAGAAATTGAACAGGATAGCAGCAAAAGCAGTGGGAGCCAGAGATGGAAAAGTTTGGAAGCCGAAACTGAAAAATGGAGATCTCTCTGTAGGTCATTGAACTTGAAAACGAGGATTGGCTCAAAAAATGCAGAGTCGAGGGCCAGTTTGCTCGAATTGGTCAAAACAAGAAAGGTTGATTGCAGCATGCGAAAGTTTGGCAAAATGCAGGTTTTTCAACACATCAAAAAAGACAGAGTGGGCCCCTTCCCAACCCAATTCCCCTCTTTTCTCTGCACCATCGTAGATTCTTTTCTTGCTCGTTCTCTTTGAATTATAGAATTCTAATTAAAGTTAATATAATAAAAAATTCTAAACTAGTCAATATGCGAAAAATTTATTTTAAATTAATTTTTTAATCATGAAAAATCTATATACCCGTGATAAATTTTTTAAATCACAAAAAATCTCAAACCGATATACTTTTAATAAATTTACCATCCATTAGTTTACGTTAAATTTTACCTTAAATTGTTGAGTTGGATGACACGTGACAGTTGACGGTCGTACTAATTTAGGTTTTTTATCTTATATTTGTTACAAATATACCAGTTTAGGGTCCGCAATTTAACGTACAAGAGGGAATGGAAAATTTGTAGCAACTGTACCAATTTGAAGTTTTTGATATTTAAAAATTAATTTAAATAAATTTATCACAAGTGTATCGGTTTAAATTTTGTTGTGATCAAAGAATAAATTTTAGATAAATTTATTATTAATGTATTACTTTGAGATTTTTGGTGATATATCAACCCTTATAATTATCTTGTGATTGAGTTCACATGCACCAATACATTAGGTGAATTATCTATCGGGTTTACATGATCCATCGGTATACATGAGCTTGGACACGCGATGTTACCGCTCCCCCATGGCCAAGTGACCATCGACAGACGGGTGACAGCACGCGCTCCATTCATAATCAGTGACCATGACCCCCGCACTTTCCTCTGCTCCTTCCTCCCCCATCAGTTGCATTTGTCTTTAGCTATGGCCGAAATTACCCAAATGCCCTCATGAGAGTTGGAATTATTATCTTTTTTCTCTTCGGGTATTGATTTTAACGATGAACAGGGCTGAAGGCCCCCTCTCCGTCGCTTTAAAAAAAAATTGAGCGAATTAATTGAGTCGAGCCATGACCCCGCCACTGCAGCCATGCAAACACAATTCCGTGGCCGTGCGAGGCCAACGAGCTCTGCCAATCGCAACTCTTCTATGGACATAGGTCGTGAGCTCCGTGCGCAAAGAAAAAAAGTGATGAAGTCATAGAAGACGACTCTAGCGGTCAAAGTTTAATTTTTTTGTTTTTTCCTGGAAGACTTGACTTGAGCAAATTTTAGAGATGTAGAAGCGAGATAATCCCGGAGATGGATGGATGAGCATACCTCCTCAAAGTTGCCGGCAAGTGCATGAGCGATGTGAATGCGCCAACACCAACCAGACTAGACCTTCAGATTTCGATTCGGTACAGATGTTGATTGAAAGAACCGATTGATACTTGATAACAACATGGAAGAGGAAGCACATGGTGGGGCAACTAAGGGGATTAAACAAAAAAAAAAGAAAAGAAAAAATCTTGCTAGATCCGCAAAAATGTTCCATTCTTTTTTTTTTTTTTTCACAAATGCACTTTGTTTAACACCTAAGGAATGAACTAAGGTTCATCTGTGCCGATCCAGTGATGCTGGTCGGCCGCTAGCCTCTGCTTGCACAGCTAGACGCCTTGCCCCTAAAAAAAGCTTCTTAACAAGGGCTCCCAAAGACAGTGTCACCTCCCGCAATTGACTAAACATGTAGAGAATCGGATTTGCTACAATTGGTCAATAAAAAAGATTAATTGTAACGTCACTCTAGCCCGTCGAAGTTGACAAATGCAGGTTTTTCGCCACGAACCCAACTCCTTTCTTTTCTCTACACCATCACAACGCAATTGCAATTCTTCTCCTTCCGTCTTATACTCTTTATCAGTCAAATTTGTGCGGCTACTTCGCACTCGGACTTAACGCAGATTGCAAGGATGACTCCGCACGAGGCACACTTGCTTCTTTGCCCGTGCATAATTGTATCGTCACTTCCTTCCGGTCGGGCCCGTTTTGGGGAAAACCGCCTTCAATTTGTTCTTTTTTTGCACTATCCGATTCTATGAAATTGCCATCCATGCAAGTTTGGAATAATATGGCAATTTCAATCCCGACGTGGGCTGGAAATCCATCCTTCTATTTGGAATAGTCTTGTTTAAGTATTCATGTAAATCGATATTTGAAGTGTCGGTAGAGATTTAGGAACTTTGGATTTGAAAAAAAAAAAGTCAAAATGTACTTTACCACAATGTTTAATGTGCTCAATATAATAATATCCGAACTTTTGATACATATTCAATGTAATCCACGAATTATATAAAAGTGTTTGATATTGACTAAATTGATAATGTGCAAATAGTTCGGAGATTATATTGAATAAATTTAAAATTTGACGATTATATTATACGCCTAATTAAATTTAAGTAAGTATCATTTAGTAATATCATCACTCTTCTCATCTAAACGGCTGATCGTTCGCACCGCATCCACCACCGTAATCACGCGCACCCATCCTTTTCCTCTGCCCTTCTTTTTTCTTATCAATTGCCTTCAGTCTTTTGCTGCTGCCAAAATACCCAAATGCCCTCATGGCGAGGACTTCCACCCACACACCCCCCCTCTCTTTTTCTGGTATTGATTTTAAATGGTAAACAGGGCTGAGGGCCTCTCTTCGCTGTTAAAAAAAAAAAAAAAAACTGAGTCATTTCATCAAAAAAAAAAAAAACCGCGAGTCGATCCTCATCTCCATGGCCATGCTATAACAAATTTGTGACCGTGCAAAGGCTAGCGACCATCGTCGGTTGCGACTTCCATGGACATATGTCATGAGCTCTAAATTGAAAAAAAAATTCTTATGGATGGCATTTCATTGGTTTCTTTTCTATCGTGTTCTTCCAACTGTTCAGTTTTGGCCTGTTAGGAGTGTAGACTCTTTATGTGGATCTTGAACTTTCTATGGCTCTCATATTTATATTTACAACTCGTCATCCTTAGCATCTTGTTTTCTTACATTTTTGGCAAATTCAACCCATAGACAAAACACAAGCAGAATGGGGTACTAACAGTCCTTTACGCAAACAACCTATCATAGAAGTATCAGTTGTGCGAATTGAGTCGTACATGTTAAGCTTTGGAGCTTTGATTTGATTGAATAATTAAATTTCGTGGGTAAAGATATCCAAATATTCATTACAATTTCTACTTGCTGGAAAATCTATGGGATTGTTGATATGTTTATTGTGCGGACATATAACTTTTTTAGGCACTTGAAGCACAAATTTAAGTCATGTAATCTTAAAGTGCTAATACATTTTAATATAGATTATGTATCAATCCTAAATTGTGTTTTGAGTTCTCTTTCTGTTTGTCTCTCTCTAATCAAATGAAGCAGCTCCTCTTCAGTCGCACTACTGGGCCATATATGTTATTGGTTGGCTGGAGCCAATTCCAGTATGTCCAAACTATGCCTTTGTCTCAGCTGTATTATATAGAATAGTCCAATGACGTTTATAGGCACCTGTTGCTGAACCGGTACCAGAAAGGGTACCCACCCCAAAGTCATGTCCTATTGGTTCTCTCTCCATGACGAGGTGATTTTTTGAGAGTCAAACTTTCATGTGGCCAGTGATAGGATCTTAGGCTGCGCAAACTTTAGACTATACCTTTTCTCACAGTATTAGTAGCAGGTATATATCGTCCTAACACCAATGATTTGACATTTCACTTTTGTTTTCGGGTTTCTTGCTAAAATTTGTTCTTAGTTGGTTGTGACATCATGCCAATGTGTCGTGGCCCTATTTTCGATTTAGTTTCTTCTTCGCTATTTACGACAGTAAGTTTTGGCGTTCAAGGGGCATGTTGACCATGAACCTGGAATTTTTGTTTATGTCATCAGCAGGATGTGACTCATGACACCAATATCCAATTGCTTCTTGTGGCCTCATTTAAATGTGCCTTGTTTGTAAATTCGCCCCCAATCCCACTATTCCATATTATTGGCACCTTTTCTTGGGGCTGAGGGTGGATTGGCTTTAGCGTGTGTGGGGTTTGGTGTTGGGAAACTTATAGATGGGTTCTTGACAGAATAAGACTAGACCTTCGACCCTCATGGTAAGAAAGGACTGTTCTATTTTTCACCATTGTATGAGATATGCGATATATCGTTATTGATGCGTAGTGTTCTTTTACGGTCCAGAAAGGGCTATTGATGTATTAACATTCAAGTTATAGCATTCGCTTGAGTTGCTTATGTAACTGGGGACACTTCATTTCCAGGTCAATCATGAAGCACGAAATGTTCAGGTTTTAACATTTGGACAACCTCGTATTGGCAATGCAGCATTTGTGTCTTACTACAGTGACCGCGTGCCAAATTCAATACGTATTACTAGTGGACATGATATTGTGCCTCATTTGCCTCCGTACAATTCTCGGTTCCCACAGAAGACCTACCATCACTTCCCTAGAGAGGTAAGACTTTGATCTTGACGGAATATCATGTAAATCACGGGGAATTGTCGCTGACTGAATTTAACGATTGCTTTCATTTCTTTCAACCTATCTAACCCGTGAATTCTCATTTATTTCAACAATGTATGTACTCTCTCTTTGTTCAGCCTATCAAATGTAACTGTCTTGTTTTTTATCTTCTTAGCAAAGCAAGGTAGTTCGTAGTGCTCATGACTTTTCAGATATACTTGAGTAACTCTCATTCCTGCAAGAGCAATCATGAGTACTTTCGTGATTGCAAAGTTTGAGACGCGTGATAATGTTTGCTATATACTCTCTCTCTCTCTCTCTCTGACGACCTAGCCTTAAGGTCTGTCAATTATACACGTTTCAAATATTGTAAGTCTACTAATGCTTATGATTATTGGTGACTAGCTCAAAGACAGCTGCGGATAAACATATTGATGTGTGATAATGAGAAAATGATTTGATTCCACATGCTTCTCTGATGACTAGTCATAATCTTTGCTGTGTTCACATGTAATTCGACTGTCCCCTTTGTTGTAGGTATGGCTGTACAATATAGGATTTGGTAGTCTGGTTTATCAGGTTGAGAGGGTTTGTGATAGCTCTGGCGAAGATCCATCATGCAGCAGGTAATGAGGTAGTTTCAGTTGAAGCTACTCGTTCAAGCAATTAGTTTGTAGATTTGTCATTCTAGCAGCAATAAGTCATGAGACAGACCGGCTTGGTTTTGAGAATATCAGTCCTTTGTTACCAGGAATATATTGACGACTGATGAGAGTGCGCGTCCTCTGCAGATCGGTAACTGGCAACAGCATCGCGGACCATGTAGTCTACTATGGTGTGGGATTAATGGCTGAAACATGGAGATCGTGCAAAATCGTCACGGACCCACGATTGAAGGAATATGGAGGTGAAGATGTCAATGGAAATCTAATGCTTTCCAGGAATCCTTCTGCTGCTGCATTGAGGCTGCCTTCAGACTCCGATGCCAACAGCAACTTCAGTTAAAATGCTCCTGGGTCCGCACCTGGTTTCTCAAAGATCATCAGGGACCTCTGTGATGACGGCCGTGAAATGCATTCAATCGATCTGTTGTCCATATCCATCACAAGATGCATAAGAGCTCTCTACTCAAATTCACTCTGAATGTAAATAGCGCAAAGTTGAACGAGTCGTACTTGTAAATACAACTTCATGATTTCTGTTGAATGAATGCGTTCACAACTTTACCTATCAATCTAATCTTGGGCCTGTAATTTTGTTTACCAGACTTGATAAAATCTAGAGGTATCAAACGGTGGGTCGGGTCAGATTTGGGACGGGTCGAATATGGTTTGATCTATATTGATTCATTTAATCCGTTTTGACCTATTTTTATACAGTACAAGTTTAACGATCTATATCCGACTCGATTCTCATTACTTAAATACTTTTATATTTAATCAAATCATGGAATACTTATTTCTTATTATTTATTAAGAAAAATGATATTACCGAAACAAACAATTAATTCTTTAAATTTTTCTAAAAAATCAATTTTTTTACAAAGAAATTTCTTATTATTACTCGTTGCCCGCCCGCCAGCCCCTTGCCCACCACTGCCGCCCCCCATCGCCGCCTGACCACCCCCATCTCTACTTGCCTCCGCCTACCCCCACATAGAATACATATGTTGGCTTTGTTTAGTGGGTTTGATTTAGCAATCCCAAGGGGCTTTCAGCCCCCGAAGCCCTATGCTGAAGCATTTGACCAAATGCTGGCCTTGGGAAAGCTGAAAGCCCAATGCTGATGGGGTCAGCATTGGGCTTTCAGCATTTCGCCAAATGCTACAAGATTTTTTTCCTTCCAAAACTAACCTCATCAATTCCCTATATTTTCGATTTTGTCTCCCTTTTCATTGTTTATCTTCTTCGCCGGTATGAGTAATTTTTTAATTAAAAGTTAAAAAATTGCATTTAAAGCCCTTTTGAAATATTCTTTTTACCAAACGCCATTCAATCCAAAGCCCATTTTCAAATGTGATCTTACCAAACACAATTGGTATTTTCCTAAATTCCTTTAGATAGAAGGTATTTGCATTTCTTCAAAGCTCATTTCAGATGCTGAATGAAACCCACCTAAACGTTCGGAGGAGTCAATTTTCTGTCCCAATGGGCTTGGCGCCTCATGCTGGTTTTTGTCTTTGCTCCATAAGTCCAGCTTCTCTCGTACATGGGCCACATCTGTATTCCACGGGGCTGTACAGTATCATTTCATTTGTGTTTGTTTTCTCGTTGCCGCGGTGGAGCGGTGTTGTTTCTTGGCACAACCTGATTGATGACGTCCTCGACGATCGCGGGTCTCGTCTCGTCTAGCGTTGGTCCGACAGCGATGATGATGGCGTTCGATCGAGGGGCCCGAGTCGTGAAAGAGCAGCGAAGCAGGACCACGTGAGCTCGAACATGGTTAGTTATTGCGTGCATTGGTAGTGCTCTTGTCGCGGGTGGCTTCATTTGAGAGAAGGGAGTCATGCAGATTAACTGTTAAATCAAGCCATCTTGGGAACAGACGATGGCCTTGTCTTGCATCATTTCCACTGATCAGCCTTTGGGACGAGAGTTACAAGTTTTTACCCTCTTTTTTTCTGACATACAGGAATTAGCATTAGTGGAGACCTGAAAAACTAAATTTCCTTCATCATTTCAAAAGATATATTGCTAGTAACTGTTACCATTCAATGCACATTGTGCAAGAGACCGGCTAAGCCCTCGACACCTTATGATAAGTTAAAAGAGTCTGTATGTCAAGATAAAAAAGCTAGAGTACAAAACCAAAGTGTTGGAAAAAGATATATCGTCCTCACATCTATATATTTTTTTACTTGATTGAGTTTGGTTGTCAATTCTACGCATTAACTGAGTTAGCCACAGTTTACCTGCACGTAAAGATCATGTAAATTTCTCTTTCTTTTTATAGAGAGGAAAAGCTCAAGTCATCACATAATACTTTCGTCGTGGAGAGATTTTTCTTCCCGAAGCTCCATTCTTAGGATAACCAGAAGGTGAATGACAGAGCTTCTGTCCCCGATTAAAGCCTACACATTTGAGTATGCCCTTCGTTGTTTAAGGTGTAACAAATTTAACGGGGTATGGATATTAGCTTCAAATTTACAGTACAACCCAGCAGATTTCGAGGATCTCACATAAAAGATCAACGTGTAAATTGACAAAATTAATGCACTTGAATGTAGTAAAACTAGCATCAATTTGACCTTTTTTTTAAAAAAAAATATATGTCGGCAACTTAATTCGCCAACCAAAACCATCAAAAGAGAATATACCTAAAGCACATCGAGCTTATGAAATAGATCGAAAGAAACCATGATCCCATTTCATGAGTAGTTTACAGCCATCCATCTTAAGGTAGAAAGTGGTTGCAAACATGGCGAGTAACTAACTATGCAAGGGTTCAAGTCTCAAGTCGACTTACCAAATTGTGATTTTAATTTAGTATTTAAGAAAAAAAACGATTCCAGGAATGACAATAACGAATGTCCGTTGAAATGACATAGGGCAATAAGCAATTTTTTTAAGTCTCAAAGCTTCCTAGATAACATATCCGGTTGTAAATGCAGGACCTTTCAAGAATCGCATGCACTTCTTATTTGAAATTGCACTCCTCTACGGAGCTTGTCATCTTAAATTTTTTGAGAAATGGTTGATTCTCCTAAGCAATGCCGGACTTCGTATCATTTGAACCTCTTCAAGTTGGAACAGTCGGGCCTCACACGTGTTATACTCTCTCTGCTAAAGTACTCCAACCCCATCAACTTACATTGAGGATGTCAAGGCCTTCAATCAACAATTCTTCCAGAGATTCCGGTAGTTTGCGATGAGCAAAATCCACATTACTACAATATTCTAGTGCAACCGACTTCCAACTTTTTCAAACGAGTTGGATCGGGGAAAATCACCCTTTTTCGGGATTGAAGAGCTCCATAATTCATAGATTCCCCAAAATCCACATTACTACAATAATCTCTGCTATTGCAAAGTTCTCCATTCTTAGTTCTGACAATCTTTTCAAGCTTGAGAGATACATCACTGTTCTCATCCACCAACAAGATTCAACGAAAAAACTCGAGGCAAGCTTTGGGAGGCACAACAAATTAGCGCACCGGAGTTCTTGTCTTTTGAGTTGAGAAAGCTGATTAATATCTATTGATAAGGTGGTCGCAATAGTAAACAACAAAGTCAAAGACTCCAGTTTATTTGATATGACAATGCACCATGGCAATTGTTCAACAGGTAAGGATCCAGTCGAATGGCCAAATACAAGTTATTCAAACTTGTCGGGTTTGAGAAATCTGAAAATGTTGTCATGGATGTATCAATGTGTAAACCGACGAGACTTTCTGGAAGCCATGGCACTTCGGTATGTTTCGATCAGAGTCAATTTCAAGGCAGAATCTGCAAATGTCATTTATAATTTCAAGTGGCAAGCTTTCAACGTGTGCTACATTTAGTTCTCCAAGCTTTTAAAGCAACCATAAGGCACTAGGTATCTTTTCATTGGAACAGTTATTCGCCCTCACTTGTTTCTAACTTTTCATGTTTCCCATTGAATCGGGTAGCACTTTAATGCACGTGCAAGAGACATCGAACGCTAGTAGCAATTGCAAATTGCCAATCGAGTCAGGATGCCTTTGTGCACATCTACATTTGTCTTCAAGGCTTGTAAGGGCTCCAGTCGACAGGGAAAGTTGTGTATTATGGTGCTTCTGAAAGATGGCCTTGGTAGAGATGTCAAATGACAAATGGAAGAGATTATCTTCATTGATGAACAATGCGAAGCACTAAGAATTTTGAGATCCTTTAGTGATCAATATTTAGCATTGAAGAATTCAGTGTGCCTGAATATCATAGATATTTCCCACGAGTGCATTCAATTGTTTCTTCTGGTCTAAATCATGAAATGGAAGAGAACACTTTTACTAGATAGTCTCTCTTTAATTGTCTTGATCCCCTCATTTTTTTGTTTGGTCGAATTGATTCCTTCATTAACATTACTTGTTCAGTCAATTTCCTTTTCTGGAGATAGGAGATGAGTTGATTCTGCAAGTACTGAATGCCTCGAGCTCTAAAGTATCAAATTGTTAGAAACAAAGCAACAGTGCTCAAAATGTGAAAGCTAATTGTAGATAATTTTGGCGATGGTCGACTTTACAACAATTTGTGCCTATCATCTTCATGAGTAAGACTACCTTGAGTACCATTTTCACATGGAAAGGTCCACGAACTGGTTTTAGCAGGCGCAACTAAGACCATATGGGAACTGACAAGCCTCTCTCTATACACTTGAAGCACACAATTTTTTCTCCCCATCCAGACAAGACCTTTAAGTATTTCCTGGTTAAAGAATATTTGAGAACTGATAAGAAAGTTCTATTGAATATCAATGAAGAGAGCACACGTGCAGATGAAGTGCAATGTTCATTCTTATGGCCCGACAAAAAAGATTAATCAACAATCAGTTTTGCTTAAATAGCCCTTTGACCCCCCAAAAACATTACATGATGCCCCAAATTGCACGACGAGTCCCTCTGCCCTGCCCTAATGGTTTCTATTATCTGGAAAAGAAGGGCAAAACATTCAACTGAAACTTCACATCAAGCTCAACAGATTTAACAATTTCATCCACAGGCAATGACTTCCCTCACTAATCTCCACGTTTCTGTCTCAACAGATGAATCCACAGTTTACCACTCCCATGATTGTGAACGGGAATTTAGTCGACATTAAATGTCATCTTCATTTCCCTTTATTCAATCTTCGTTTGTGCAGCTGCCCAATGAGCCACAGCTCCCTGCACAGAAAGATTTCTTTAAGTTTCTCGAACTCTAATTCCTCTCGGCAACATTGGAACCAACCAGCAAAAAGGCTGGTCATTTGAGATATCTCCCATAGCACTTCTTGTCCATCTTAAAACCTAAAAGATTCCTCTAGTATAGCTTTAGGTGAATGGAAGGGTTTCTATTTCTGATAATCACCTAGGCATAACCATTTCTAGAAGTTGTAGGCCATAATGGAGATGAGTCTTATCATATGTCCTACTCACCAGTAATACTGAAATACTAGCCTTTGACTGTGAGATGATTTATGATACCTTGGAGAAGCTAGGTAGCTCCTCTCTCTTGTCACAGATGGAAGTTTTGCTGCGCCAACTATTGATGTCGCTACCGAAGTGAAATTCGCCTTTCGTCATTTTATAACTTCTCCCTAACATTTGCAAATCCCAGTAAGAAGCACACCTTTCCTGGAAAATGAACTGAACATAAGCATATCAATACAGAGTGTCTGCTTCTGCACAGTTGCATCAATGAATTTGTCTTTTTTTTTTGTCTAAACATTGATGAGTTAATTATGCTGTAAAGTTCCAGGATAAGAACCATAGTTATATGGCCTTCCAACACACATTCCATCTAATTGTTTGCCGTGTAATGAAGTTATCTCCAATGCTAAGCAAGGTTATCAACTTCGAAATATGTGAAGCAGCAAATTGACAATGATCTCTAATGATTTGTTACATATCAAATAGAAAAGATGCAATCGACATGCATACCTCCAGCTGGGAAACACAAAAGCAAGGAGAAACCATCCAAAGAAAATATAGCTAAAAAAGAAAAAACCAAACTAGGGAAAGAGGACGAATATTTGTGCATATTTAAGAACTTATGGTTGTACAGAGCTATCATAATTTCGATACCTTCATCAGATTTTCAGTCCTCAACTTGTGAAAAGGTAATTGAAAAGTGCATCTGAAACTTCTCTGTTCATATATGTGAAAGACTTTGATTGCAGAAAAGGGAGAACATTGATAGTCAGATGAAATAAGTTACCTCAATTTGTTTAAAATTTGAGCACGAGGAAACAATTTGTGGTCATGCATCAAGAAGCTTTCAAGAGAATATGCAATTATTCCTCGTCTTCTTCTCCCTCAGTTTCATATACAGTTTTGTCCACTTCTCCCTCCAGTTCAGATTCAAATTCCTCTCTCTTGTACCGCAGATACAGATTCATGACGTCGGTCAGACTCATATCATAAAATTTGATCGACTTCTCCGAGCAAAGAGAAGAAATTTCCTCCACATTTAATTTCTGGCAACCATTCACTGCAACCTTTCGTAGTCCTGTCAAGCTCGACAAATCAGGGAACTTTTGTAAAGATCCACAAGATTGAATCTCCAACATTCCCAATGATTGTGGTAGTTCGCCTTGAATCTCAACCAGATTACCACATTCTTCTATGCAAACCGATTGCAGCACTGTCAAGCTCGACAAATCAGGGAACTTCTGTAAAGATCCACAAGATCGAATCGCCAATAATTCCAAAGACTCTGGAAGTTCGCCTTGAATCTCAACCAGATCACCACATTCTTCTATGCAAACCTCTCGCAGCCCTGTCAAGCTCGACAAATCAGGGAACTTCTGTAAAGATCCACAAGATCGAATCTCCAATATTTCCAAAGACTCTGGAAGTTCGCCTTGAATCTCAACCAGATCACCACATTCACCTAGGGAAAACCATCGCAGCCCTGTCAAGCTCGACAAATCAGGGAACTTCATTAAAGATCCACAAGATCGAATCTTCAAATTTTCCAATGATTGTGGTAGTTTCCATAGACTCTTAACCAGATCACCACATTCACCTAGGGAAAACCGTCGCAGCCCTGTCAAGCTCGACAAATCAGGGAACTTCTGTAAAGATCCACAAGATTGAATTTCCAATATTTCCAATGATTGTGGTAGTTCGCCTTGAATCTCAACCAGATTACCAAATCCGGCTATGCAAACCTCTCGCAGCTCTGTGAAGCTCGACAAATCCAGGAACTTCTGTAAAGATCCACTGTCATCCAAAGACAGTGGTAGTTCGCCTTCAATCTCGACCAGATTACCACAATGTGTTACGTGAAGACGCCTCAGTTTGTTTGAATTGCGTAGATCAGGTAGTACCTTCAACCGTTCAAGGTTATCAAGCGACAATTCTCGTAGGTTCTCCAAACAACCAAGGCCTTGAATCTCTGCAATTCCAGAGTGGACAATCTTGAGAGATGATAGTTTCTTCAAATTCGATAGATCCTCCATCGAGCGAAGTGACTCGCAATGCTCCAAACATATGGAGGATAGATTCTTCAAATTCGATAGATCCTCCAATGAGCGAAGTGACTCGCAATGCTGCAAACTTAAGGAGGATAAACTTGAGGGAAGCCTCGGGAGGCGACCGAGATTAGGGCAGTCGAGGTGAAGGGACTTGAGATGAGGAGGGAGGCTAAGGTCTGTTGATACGGTGGCCACGTAATGAGAGTTCAGGCTCAGGGACTCCAGTTTGGTCAAGTCCACAATCCACCGTGGTATCCAATCTTCCCCAAGCCCATTAGATTCCCCACCATCACCAGGTCGGGCGAATGTCAGGTCCAATTCCTTTAAATCAGTGAGGTTCGAGATATCCGGAAACGTCTCCATCCGCAATTCACGCAAATGAAGAATAGTAAGACTTTCAGGAAGCCGCGGTAGTTTGGATATATCCGCCCGCTCCAATTTCAAGATGCTCAGGGATTTATTCTCGTAGATGCCAGGACCTATGTTTCCATGTAAACGCCCGAAACGTCCGGAGGCTTCTACTTGTTCGAGCTTCCCAATATTCCAAAATGCGTCGGGTATTTTGCTTATGTTAGTGCACCCCATCTTCACCACTTTCAAATTCCTCAACTCTCCGATGGAACGGGGTAGTTCTTTGATCACCGTCAAGGATATATCCAACTCAATCAGCGACGTCAATTCTCCGATTGATTTCGGAAGCCTCGTCAACGAGTGGCACCGTGCCGGAGATAGGTATTCCAGGTGTGTAAGACCTCTACACGGATCGTTTGGTAGTCTCTCAAGCCTATTACAGTTGGACAAATCCAGAACTTTCAATCTCTTCATCGTCTGTAAAAGAAAAATCATGCAAAGGTTACTTTTGAATCCAATAAGACGAAATAATAAGTGTCGTCTAGTATGTGACATACCCGCATGTGGCTCCACCCTTTCCAATCATGCCTAATAGTACTCTCTGATAGATTAAGAATAACCACATTTTCCATGGAGAAATTTGCAATGTTAAATCTTGGGGGAATATGGCGCCATGAAAGCCATCGTAGTTCGGGGACGAGAAACGACTCCTCAAGACCATTTGATGGGGTTCCGTGCCAAAGAAGCTTATCTTCTGCACAAAAACTTCCTTCCCAACCGTCCACTTCAAGGAATTTTAGCTTTGACAGGCTCTCAAAGCCCTCGTATGTAAAACGACGCCGCCACTCATGGTCCAACTTGAGACGAAGAGCTTGAACTTCTTTACATCCCCGCCCAAAGGAAAAATTTAATAACAAAAAAAAAAGTTGAAGGGGAACGCATTTATTCAAATCCGCTATATTAGGCAGCTGTGTTCGGTACTATCATTCTTTTTCTCCCCGTCCGAAGGGAAAATTTAAAAACAAAAAAGTTGAAGGGAAACGCATTTATTCAAGTCCACTCTATTAAGCGATTGAGTTCGGTGCTATTATTCATATAATCTTAAAAGAGCTAAAAAGAAGACGGGGGAAAAAAAGATTGAGGAAGTCGTAATGGTGCTAGACAATACAACAAGGAACTGCCTTTTTATTCCAAAAAAAAAACATAAACTTTTATGCGGGGAGGGGGGATGATTTTACCTTATGTCTCGTGAGCAAATCCAATCCTTCCTCGGGATCCCACACTCTACTCTGCTTCTCCTTCTGCGTGCCTCTTTCTTCACGAACCATTGCTCTTCCAAGGTCTCTTAATTGGTCGTGCATCCATACTTTATTATACTCGTTGATCTTTATCAAAGACATGTTCTGCAAAACTTTCATGTCTACTATCGGGAAAAAATCAGATTCATCCCAGAAATGAACCAAAATGTCTTTGTCATATCCAATGAAAAGACAAGCTATATCGAGGAATATAAGCTTTTGCCAAGAATCTAATGCATCATAGCTTATTTTCAGTTTACTCCGAACATCATCACGAGGAACTCTTTCAAGCTTCACCAATTCGGCGTCCCACATATCCTTATCCTTTCCAACGCGACCCAAACGTGAACCAATGACCTCAAGAGCAAGCGGAAGACCTCCAGCAATTTCTACCGCCTTCTTGGATCGGTCGATATAATCGTCCCAAGGAGTATCTCTTCCGAAAGCATGTTTGCTAAAAAGTTCAAGAGATCGAGTGGGATTCATAAGGCTAAGCTCATAACTCTTGTCCACCTCGGGAACATCAAGAATACCTTTGTTTCTTGTAGTAATAATAATTTTGGTCCCTTTGCCAAACCAATCACGCTTACCTATAAGTGTGGATATATGATTCCCTTCTTCGGCATCATCGAGAAGGAGGAGGACCATTTTATTGGACAACCTTTCTTTAATTGTCCGAATCCCTTCATCACTGTCTTTTATAACCACACATTTCTCTTTGAGGATGTCAGAGATGAGCTGTTCCTGCAAGCGTTGAATGCCCTTACTTTTTGACGTTTCTCGAATATCGCGAAGAAAGCAGCAGTTCTTAAAGTTGTCTGAAAGCTTATTGTAGATAATTTTGGCGATTGTTGTCTTTCCGATGCCACCCATCCCATGGATTCCTATAATCCGTGTTTCACTTGTCTCAGCACCTATCATTTCCATGATTGCATCCACTTGGTCGTCGACACTGACCAAGTAATCAGATACCGCCAAATAATCCTTTTTCAATTCTTTGAAAACCTCCTCGGTGAGTTCTTTTGCAAACTCTCCTTCTCGCCTGGTGTTTGTATGACGTCAAAAGGTGCCGAGTTAGAAAATTGGGTTCAACCATCCTATATTCTGACAAGACCAAATTGAAAATTACAGACCTATCCGACATGTGCTCTTCGAGGATTTATTTTTTTATTGTGCATGAATTAGCGCTGGTACTATGGGTTAATGAGTGACGTAAACTAAAAATATGTCGTTTGAAATGAAAAAGGGACAAATTCAGGACTGAGCGATTATTTAGCGCGATTTCTGCAACATGATCTTTAACAGAAAAAAAAAAATTCAATTTCAACCGATCTAACACATATGTAGAAAAAGAAAGCAATTGAAATGCATATAATTGTAAAGATATAAGCCACATCAGATGAAATGCCAAAAACGGTCACCTGTTCTCCCCCTTGCTATGCAGGTCCCATCCGTGTACAAACGATACTTCTTTAAGGGCAGCCTTCCACTCACTTATAGTCTTCTTGTCATATCGCGTCTTCTTTTCATGGGAACGAAAGGCCTCTTCGTAACCCCCGGTTTGGTATCGAACTTCTTTAGGATCCACATCATAAAAAATGGGCATGATCTTTTGTCCCTTAGATTTCTTGCACTCGACCATCTGCGCTACCTCCTTGAGACACCATATGCTAGACGCATAATTTTTGGAAAAGATAGGAATTGAGATCTTTGATTGATTAATTGCTTCGAGAAGTTCTTGGACAAACTCTTGCCCCTTGCCGAGATTTTTGTCGTCCTTATAAACGCGGATTCCCTTACCTATCATATTAGTGTATAGGACGTCGGCAATACCTGATCGAGCATCTGGTCCTCTGAAACTCAAGAATACTTCGTGGTCATATCCGGACGAAGTAGCCATTCCGTGACTACAAGAAGAGCATGTCCCTGTTGCAAAGTAATCACAGATGCGTCGTTTTTTTGTACTTCTCTCCATTGATCTCACTTGATCTCCCCTTCAAGAAAGAAATTGAACAGGATAGCAGCAAAAGCAGTGGGAGCGAGTGATGGAAAAGTTTGGAAGCCGAAACTAACAAATGGAGATCTCTCTGTAGGTCACTAAACTTGGAAACGAGGATTGGCTAAAAATGCAGAGAGTCGAGGGCCAGTTTGCTCGAATTGGTCAAATAAGAAAGAAAGATTTATTGCAGCCTGTCGAAGTTTGGCAAAATGCAGGTTTTTCAACCCATCAAAAAGACAGAGTGGGGCCCTTCCCAACCCCATTCTCCTCTTTTCTCTGCACCATCGTAACGCAACTGAAATTCTTTTCTTGCTCGTTCTTTTTGTATTATAGGAATTTTAATTAAAGTTAATATAATGAAAAATCCTGAACTGATAAATAAATTTATTCTAAATTAATTTTTTAATCATAAAATATCTCAAACTAATGTATTCGTGATAAATTTTTTTAATCATGTAAAATCCTAAATTAGCATATTTGTAACAAATTCACTATTCATTATTTTATCCGAAATTTTACTGTTAAATTGCTGAATAGAATGACATGTAGAAGTTGACAGACGTACTAGTTTTGGAGTTTTCATCTTATGTTTGTTACGAGTGTACCAATTTAGGATCCGCAATTTAACGTACAATAAGGCAGGGAAATTTTGTAACAACCGTGTTAATTTGGAGTTTTTGGTGTTTAAAAATTAATTTACAATAAATTTGACACAAACGTATCATTTTAAAATTTTTCAAGATCAAAAAATTAATTTGAAATAAATTTATCATTAATGTATTAATTTGAGATTTTTCATGATATATTAACGTATTAATTATCATGTGATTGAGTTTTTTTTTTTTTTTGTCAGATGTGATTGAGTTCACATGCACCGATTTGGGGTGAATTGTTCGTCGGGTCCCACCCCATTCATCTGTATACATGAGCCCAGACACAGGATATCACCGCTCCCCTATGGCCATGTGACCACCGACAGACACGTGACAGCACGCGCCTTCCATCCGTGACCATGACCCCTGTTCTTTCCTCTGCTCCTCCCTCACCAATCGGTCGCATTTGTCTTTAGCTATGGCCGAAATTACCCAAATGCCCTCGTGAGAGTTGGAATTATTTATCTTTTTCTCTTTCGGCATTGAGTTTAACGATGAAAGGAGCTGAAGGCCCCTCTCCGTTGCTTAAAAAGAAAAAAAAATCCGAGCGAATTAACTGAGTCGTGCCGCGGCCCATTTACTTTCTACACCCCTCATTGAATGCACCCCCCCCCCCCCCCGGCCTCTCCTCTCCCTCCCTCACACCTCATGTGAAGAGAAATTCGAACCTCCAATGTAATTAAGATTAATTAATATATTTATGATAAATTTATCTTAAATTATTTTTTTTATCATAAAAAATTTCAAATTAGTGTACATATAATAAATTTATCTCAAACCAATACATCTGTGATGAATTTACCCTTCATCAAATTGTTAAGTTTGATGTTACGTGGCAGTTCGTGGGTGTACCATTCTAGGGTTTTTACCCTTTGTTTGTCACAAATGTATCATTTTGGGATTTTTTATTATAGTAACTCAGTTTAACGTCGGGTAAATTTGTCACATGTGTATCAATTCGAGATTTTTCGTGATAAAAAAATTAATTTGGGGTAAATTTTTTACGGCTATACCAATTTAGGATTTTTTTATGATAAAAAAAATCGTTTATGGTAAATTTGTCTTAGGTATACCATTTTGAGATTTTTTGTGATAAAAAAAATGATTTTGGATAAATTTTTTCACGAGATGTGCCAGTTTGCGATTTTTCATGGTATTGTGCTGTCTTTGATAGTACCGTAAGTAAATATTTTCTATAAAAAAAAGGGGAAAATAGCAGAAGATGCATGGTTCCGAAGTATCCAGGGATATTATGTTATGTTGTTAAAGAGATTAATTAGTAATGCAGGAGGAGGAGGAGGAGACTGGGCGGAAAGTTCATTGTGGCCGTGCGAGGCCAGCGAGCTCCGCCGATCGCAACTCCTATGGACATAATAGGTCCCCGAGCTCCGCGCGGAAAGGAAAAAAGTGATGAAGTCATAGAAGACGACTCTAGCGGTCAAAGTTTAATTTTTTTGTTTTTTCCTGGAAGACTTGACTCGAGCAAATTTTAGAGATGTAGAAGCGAGATAATCCCGGTGATGGATGGATGAGCAGACCTCCTCAAAGTTGCCGACAAGTGCATGAGCGATGTGAATGCGCCAACACCGGCCAGACTGGACCTTCAGATTTCGATTCGGTACAGATGTTGATTGCACGAACCGATTGATACTTGATAAGGACAGGACAACAACGCGGAAGAGGAAGCACATGGTGGGGCAACTGAGCAGATTAAAAAGAAAACATCTTGCTAGATCCGCAAAAACGTTCCATTCCTTTTTTTTTTTTTGGTTTTTTCCTGTAAGACTTGACTTGAGCAAATTTTCGGCACGAACCCAACTCCTCTCTTTTCTCTGCACCATCATAACGCAGTTGCAATTCTTATACTCTTTATTGGTCAAATTTGCGCGGCTACTTCGCACTCAGACTTATCCCAGATTGCAGGGATGACTCTGCACGAGGCACGCTTGCTTCTTTGGCCGTGCATAATTGTACCGTCACTTCCTTCCAGTCGGGCCCGTTTCGGGGAAAACCGCCTTCAATTTGTTCTTTTTTTGCGCAGTCCGATTCTATGAAATTGCCATCCATGCAAGTTTGGAATAATATGGCAATTTCAATCCCGACGTGGGCTGGAAATCCATCCTTCTATTTGGAATAATCTTGTTTAAGTATTTATGTAAATCGATATTTGAAGTGTCGGTAGAGATTTAGGAACTTTGGATTTAAAAAAAAAAAAAAGCCAGAATGTACTTGACCATAATGTTTGATGTGCTCAATATAATGACGTCATGACTTTTGATACACGTTCAATGCAATTCATGTACTACATAAAAAGTTTTCAATATTGACTAAATTGATAATGCGTAAATAGTTTAGAAATTATATCGAATCAATTTGAAATTCGGCGATTACATTATATCCCGAATTAAATTTTAAGTAAGTATCATTTAGTTATATCATCACTCTTCTCATCTAACCGACGACGGCTGACCGCTCGCACTGCATCCACCGCCGTAATCACGCGCACCCATCCTTTAGCTTTTATGATACTCCAGTGAACTTTTGTTTTGGTGATCAAAAGTCCAAAAGTCTCGTTGCAGATATTTTGGAATCAGACTTCTTCCATTCGAATTGAAATTGAGCTTTCCTCCATTTACCTCGAAAGCTCCGGTAAAAAATAAAATAAAGGAAACTAGGTGGAATCCACTGCCTAACTCCTACTCTTTCAAAGGAAAAAAAAAAAGGCCTTTCGGATTGATGCGGGGCCCACTATCAAGACCTTTGCTCCTCCACCACAGAAACATTAAGGAACCGAAAAAAAAAATCGATGCATCTATTAAGGCTTAAGACCTTTTGTATTGATGTGGGTCCCGCTATCAAGACCTTTGTTCTTTCACCACATAATTTTCATTTTTGGTCTAACACCATAGAAATATTAAAGAACTAAAAAATGCATCTTATTAAAGAATATATATATACTAACCAGCGTATTCATCTATAAGTTTAAGATCTTAAAAGATTATATGGTATTAGAGAACGAGATTCTGAGTTTAAATCTTTTCACCGTTACCAAACAGGCCCTTAGAAGACCTTATTATCTAAGTAAGTCTTTTTTTAATGGTTTGATTTATCTAATTGAAGCAATTGCCAACCATAATCGCACCAATAATGCAAATGCCATATATAAATTGATAAGTCATTGTCCAGGATCAGTATTCACGCGCTTAGAGTCATCCAAGAAACAATAAAAAGAAATGAAAGAAAAAGGACAAGTGCTGTCATAGGTCAGACATTCTGAATCGATCTATTAAAATTATTTGTCAAATCTACCTTATCGACATCCTTCTGTAATATCTAAACTAACTTGAAAAAGTTAAAATGTCATGAGATTTTTAAAGAAAATTAAGATTTCATCACATAATATTAACTGAAAGCTTATATTCTTCGTGATAACATCGAATGTTTAGGACAATTTTAGCAGCAAGCGGAAAGTTCAAGATTCTCTAGAACATTAGGCTAATGCTATCCGGAAAAGTTTCACTTCTTCCAAAAATGATTTTTTTTTAAGTATTAATACGATGAAAACCCCAAATTTATATATTTATGATAAATTTATCTCAAATTATTTTTTGATTGTGAAAAATCTCAAACTAGTACATTTATTATAAATTTATCTTAAACTATTTTTTGACCATAAAAAATCCTAAACTGGTACACTTGTAGCAATTTTATCCTAAACTAATTTTTTGACCGTGAAAAATTTCAAACTGGAATACCTGTGATAAATTTACCATTCGTCAAATTGGGTTAATACTATGAAATCTCAAATTGATATAACTGTGATAAACAGAGGATAAAAAACCTAAATCGGTACACTTATGAGCTGCCACATGCTATCTAACTTAGCAATTTGACTGTTAAATTTAACAAAGACTAACGGAGGGTAAATTTGTCATAAGTGTATCAGTTTAGATAAATTTCTCACAAGTGTATCAATTTAAAGTTTTTATGATAAAAAATAGTTTGGAGTAAATTTATCATAGGTAGTTTAGGATTTTTTGTGGTATTAATCTCTTTTTTTATAAAGAAAAAGAAAAATATTCAAATTTTCACGCTTTTATAATATCTAGGTTCATAGATTTGTATATTTACTTGCTAAATTCTAAATTAAGGTTTGATCATATCAATTAATATAACCTATACTTATTTGTCAAACTTCAAATGATGGAGACCGTGTAAAAGTGCACATCTTCTCGAACAAAATTGGAAAAGAAATCCATAATTGTTAGCTTGAAGCCATTTATTGGCAGACCACAACCGTCGTTCACGGCGAAATTGCCCCAGAGAATCCCGAGGAAAGATCTTGTTAAAAGCAAAAGTGGTAGTGGAAAAGGTACAAAGCAATAAAGCAAAGGAAAAAGAAGATGGGACATCCTAACGTGGAAAAGAAGGGCCACCAGTACTTTCGCGTGCCCTTTGTGCTGTCCCCAACATTTTAGTCAAAAGAAAGTTTCTTTAAGAAACGCACAAGTATAAAGATTCATATTTGTTTTTTTGGGTCAGAAAAGGTTCATAATTAAAGTACTGTCACTTTCTTCATTTTTTTTTTATTTTGACTAAATCACCTTCGAACAAGGGAGATTTAATATCACAAAAAATCGGTATATTTATAATAAATTTATCCTTCAATTAATTTTTTGATAAAAAAAAAAAAATACAATTACCGGGTAAATAAACTAGTGGGATTCTACAAACATCGTCAATTGGATCTTCTATTTTGCTGTTGTCATATTCGAAGCAAATCATCAAATTATCAATGGTGATAGAAATTTTCCTACTACATTGGTAAATTCGGGGAGGAGTTGCTAATTTACTATTTCATTGGGATGTTACTAAATTTTGAACAAAAATGGTAATATTGTTCTGACTTTTATCAATCATTTCTATTTTTCAGGAGTATCATGATCATTCAATTATAATGCTTTCAAATTATTTTACAATTTATTTAGTAATTTATGACTTCATTGGACTGTTGATAAGTTCTTAATATTGCCAGTAATTTACTTATGACAGTGATAAAATCTTGGAAGATTTGGTAATTTCTTACTTCATCGACACATAGGTAAATATCTACTAGTGTTGGTAATTCACTAGGGATTTGCCCGGCAATTAAGTTATTGCTGACATTTTCTTTATCAATAAGGAAGGCTTCGGACTCCAGCTTGCTTTCACAAGTACTCAAAGCCCAAGTTTTGAAGTTTCTCGAATGTTTTCGAATAAAAGCGACAATCCTCATAATCATACGAAAGAATGTAGATGGTTTTGGCAATAGCCGTCTTTTCAATGCCACCCATCTCACGGAATCCAACCATCCATGTTTCACTTGTCAAAGTGCCTATTGTTTCCATGATCACATCCACATGTCGCTCGACACCGATCAAGTAGCCTGTTACTAGCGAGATAAGCCTGTCTCGAACTTATTGAAATCCTTTTGGGCAAATCTGTTTGTGGACTCGCCTTCTCGCCTAATTTCTGCCTGAGATAAAAGGAAAAAGGAATTAAAAGATTGTGTTGAAACAAACTATGTCCCGACATGACGAAATTAGAAACTGCAAGCCTAGATGAAATGAATTCCCTAGATAAAACAATTTGGTCATGGATGAATTAGCCCTTGTAGCGAGAGTTAATGAATAAGGATATGTACCGGAAAAATGCGGTTTGAATTAAGATCAATCCACGCTTCTTTATTAGTGTGATTTAAGGTGTCTTACTTCAATAAGCAAAACCCAAGAAAAGGTTCAGCTAAAACGCATCAAATTTTAATGAAACAAGGCACACATCGCACGTCATTAAACTTAGGGCCTGTTTGATAATGTGTTTTTTTTCCAAAAATGTTATTCTAATTAGAATCAATTTTTTTGATTCTATTCCTTGATAAATTTTAGAGAATCAAAACGTGTTTGTCAACAACATAAAATTTCTTTTCGTGGAACAGAACCCGATTGGTAAATGCACAAAATTTCTATACCGAAAAATAATTTATCTTCCCAATTTATCATTTAAATCGAGTAATTACATAATTATATTTGATGACATTCCTTAGATTCCACAATTGTAACCCTCTTACACCATGACATATTTTTGGCCAAAATAGGGATGGTTCGGATTTATTCTTTGGAAGGATAATACACTAAAATTGTTGTTTTCCCAGACTTCTTATGAGGCTATGCATATACCAAGGATGAAAGATGTGTCTTTGATTATCTTTTATTGCTTAGAATGAATAAAATCCATCTTTTCCACATAGGTGAATTAGTTTTATCCTTGGATACTATGCAGATGATCACTAATGTAGCACGGTACTTTAGCAACAAATCATGTAAAGTTTAGGAAAAATTGAAAGGCAAAATCACAAAAAAAAAAAAAAGGATTGGCCAGTTAAATGGACTCATTTCTTATTTTTTGATAATTTTTTGGAAATTTTTGGAACGATTTTCCCATGAGAGAAAAAATCGTATTTTGGGGGAAATCGGAAGGCAAAATCATCACAATGACCAGTTGAAATGACCCATTTTTGAGAATTTTTTGGGATATTTTTTTTTATGTTTTCCAATTTTTTAGAATTTTTATGAATTTTCCATTTATGAATTTTTTAATCATTTTTTAATTTATTTTTATTAATGTTTTAAATTTTTTATTAAAAATTATCCAAACTAGGTCGAGTTGACCTAGGCCACACCTCGTTGGTGCCCAGCAAAAGTGAGAGAAGACTACCGTTATCTTGTTATTCTAAAATGCGTCCTTTTTTTAAAGAAATAATTTTTTTTTGTTTCTTATATTTTGTTCAAAAGTATTTTCGGGAGCATAATCATAATCATAATCAAATGCGTTATCAAATATATTTCTGATTTTTTTTTTTGTTTCGGGAACATAATCAGAGGAACAGAAATTACCTTACAAACCCTTAGAAGCCAGAATTGGCCAAACATGCTGAAAGTCGAATTTGCTACAATTGGTCAATAAAAATGATTAATTGCAACATCACTCCGACCCGTCAAAGTTGACTAATGCACTTTGTTTGACACCTAATGAATGAACTAAGGTTCATCTGTGCAACAATATGGACAGATTCTTCCATGCTTTTCAACACCTAGTGCATATTTGGACAGTCCTAGATTAACATCGTTGGGCATTCCTTTCTAGCGTTTGTTCACATGGCATAAAGTCTTAAGTCTTCAGAAAATCATTAGCAGAAGGCTCCAAGCTCATAGACTTTGATTAAGAAAAGACTTGATTCCTACAGAATGTCATGAAGTTTCCTCTTCCAGATGAAGTTTTCAAAGATGCCGATGAATTGGTCACATAAGAATGATTTATTGCAGCCTGTCAAAGTCAACAAATGCAGGTTTTTCGACAGGAGATTGGGCCCTTTCCAACCCAACTCTTCTCTTTTCCCGGGAAAATTTCAAGTGCTTTTATTTTTTCAAATAAAAATATGAGATAGATTTTATTTCAAATGAAAACATAAAGTGTCGTTATTATCTAAAAAAAAGGGTCCGAAGTGGCTATGGTTATTTCAAACAAGGACTTGACCTAGCCGAACGGCCAAATTTTCCGGCCGATCAAGGATATTTTTGTAAAAATATAAATTTAATTTTTTTGTTAAATCAAATTAAAAAAAGAAAAATAGAAAGTAAAAAAAAAGGAAAGAAAGAACAAAGGCGAGAGGACTGACCTCCCCCGCTCATGGCCGTCGGGGTCGCTGGAGCCTCGGTGAGGGCCTACAGGTCGGCGGGATCACCGGCCCTCGTCGAGGCACCGACGACCCCGACAGCCTTGTGTTCTTTCTTTTTTTTTTCAATTTTTTAAATATCCTAAAAATAGAAAAAGGAAAAAATAAAATAACATAGTAAATTATCAAAATACCCCTCAGTAAAGTAACTCAAGTCCTCTTTTTGATATTAATATAGTCACTTCGAGTCCTTATTTAAAATAATATGTATTTTAGATCCTTTTTTTGTGACAGTGATGGTATTTTATGCATTTATTTAAAATAAGGTCTATTTCGTGTTTTTATTTGAAAATATGAAGGCAGTTAGAACTTTTTTTTTTTGGGAATTTTTCCTCTTTTCTCTGCACCATCATAACACAATTGAAATTCTTCTCCTTCTTTCTTATATTTTTGAATTTTGATTATCCTGTCTTTGTCGGGCTACTTTTTTTTTTTTTATTGGTCAAATTTGTGGGGCTACTTCGCGCTCAAACTTATTGCAGATTGCAGGGATGACTTTACACGAGGCACACTTGCATCTTCGCCCGTTCATAATTGTATTGTCACCTCCTTCCGGTCGGGGCTGTTTTGGGGAAAATCGCCTCCATTTGTTTGTGTTTCTTTTTTTTGTTTTTTGCGCTGTCCGATTCTATGAAATTGCAATACAAGTTTGGGATAATATGGCAATTTCAATCCCGACGTGGGCTGGAAATCCATCCTTTTAATTTGGAATAATCATGTTTAACTATTTATGTAAATCAATATTTGAGTATTGGGAGAGAGAATTAGGAACTTTGGATTTGGAAAAAAAAATCAGAATGTACTTTACCACAATATTTAATGTGATCCGTAAACTATTAATTTGTTCAATATAATGATGTCTAGACTTTTGATACGTATTTAATGTAATTCATGAACTACATGAAAATATTCAATATTAACTAAATTGATAATGTGTAAATAGTTCAGAGATTATATTGGATAAATTGAGAATTCGACGATTACATTATACCCCGAATTAAATTTTAGGTATCATTTAGTGATATCATCACCCCTCGTCTAACCACCAACGGCTGATAGCGCGCACTCTATCCACCAAAATCACCTACGACTCATCCTTTTCCTCTGCTCCTCTCTTCGCTAACGATTGAATTCTGTCTTTTGCTGCTGCCAAAATACCCAAATGCCCTCATGGCAAGGACTCTTTCCCCCCCTTTTTTTGGCATTGATTTTAAATGGTAAACAGGGCTGAGGGCCTCTCTCTGATGTTCAAAAGTTCGAGCGAATGAACTGAGTCGTTTGACCCCAAAAAAAAAAAAACTGAGTCGAGCCTCGACTCGGCGACCACCGTCCGTCGCGACTTCCATGGACATAGGTTACGAGCTCTACACTAGCTCATTTGACTAGATTAAACATGTATAAATAGTACAGGAAGCCAAGGCAGTTTCAGATCTCAAGGAGAAATGAATGGGCAAGTGTTGTGATTGCCCGAGTTGGTCAAATAAGAACGATTTGATTCATTGCAGCCTGTGAAAAGTTGACAAATGCAGGTTTTTTAACGCATCAAAAAAGACACAGTAGGGCCCTTCCCAACCAAGCCTTTTTCTTTTCTCTGCACCATCACAAGTAAAGGAGAGAAAATGACATGGGATTTTTCATAACAAAAATTAATTTAAAATAAATTTATAACAAATACATTAATTTAATTTTTTTTGTAATAAAAATTTAATTTTTAAATAAATTTATATTTAACGTACCGATTTGAAAAATTGCATGGTATATCAATTATTTTAATTATTGTGTGATTAAGTTTACATGCACCGACAGATTAGGTGAATTATCAGTCGGGTCCATCTCATCCACTGATATACGTGAGCCCGGACGGACAACATCATCGGTCATCCCTCAAGTCGCATTTGTCTTTTGCTACGAGAAAATTACCCAAATGCCCTCATGAGAAGAGTTAGTCTATTTTTCTCCTTCGGTATTGAGTTCAACGATAAATAGGGCTGCAAAAAAAAAATCATCGGTCATCCCTCAAGTTAACAAAAAGTTTTTTTTTCTCTTTCCTTCATTTTAAGGGAGTGCTCCAAATTTTATGTCTCATAGTTTAGAAGAAGCAATTTAGGAACTTACTCAAATCCAAGCTCACACAATTTCTAATTTGGCAGCATACATGAACAACCGCGGATAAATAGAGCTAACGTGGATGTGATGTGAGTTTGGCATAGTCCAAAGTGACTATAGACAAATTATCAAAGTTTAGTTTTTTGTTTTTTCCTGGAAGACTTTTTTTTTTTTTTTGGTCCAATTCCTGGAAGACTTGACTTGAGCAAGTTTTAGAGATGTAGAAGCGAGATAATCCCGGTGACGGATGGATGAGCAGACCTCCTCAAAGTTGCCGGCAAGTGCATGAGCGATGTGAATGCGCCAACACCAGCCAGACTAGACCTTCAGATTTCGAGTCGGTACAGATGTTGATTGCACGAACCGATTGATACTTGATAAGGACAGGACAACAACATGGAAGAGGAAGCACATGGTGGGGCAACCAAGCCAAGGAGATTAAACAAAAAAAAATTTCTTGCAAGATCCGCAAAAATGTTCCGTTCTTCTTCTTTTTTTCTTTTTTTTTTCACAAATGCACTTTGTTTAACACCTGAGGAATGAACTAAGGTTCATTTGTGCAACAATATGGACGGGTTCTTCCATGCTTTTCAACACCTTATGCATATTTGGACAGTCCTAGATCGACATCGTTGGGCATTTCTTTCTAACGTTTGAGAGGAGAGGGTAATCCCTCCTACCCGGGATGAAAAATATAGGGTGGGAACTGGTGGGGTGCTGATCTAATCCAGTGATGCTGGTCGGCCGCTAGCCTCTGCTTGCACAGCTAGACGCCTTGCCCCTAAAAAAAGGCTTCTTAACAGGGGCTCCTAAAGACAGTGTCACCTAACCAGAATTGACTAAACATGCAGAGAATCGAATTTGCTACAATTGGTCAATAAACATGATTAATGGCAACATCACTGCAGCCTGTCGAAGTTGACAAATGCAGGTTTTTCGCCACGAACCCAACTCCTCTCTTTTCTCTGCACCATCACGACGCAATTGCAATTCTTCTCTTTAGGTCTTATACTTTTTATTGGTCAAATTTGTGCGGCTACTTCGCACTCAAGACTTATCGCAGATTGCAGGGATGACTCTGCGCGAGGCCCGCTTGCTTCTTTGCCCGTGCATAATTGTACTGTCACTTCCTTCCGGTCGGGCCCATTTTGGGGAAAACCACCTTCAATTTGTTCTTTTTTTGCGCTGTCCGATTCTATGAAATTGCCATCCATGCAAGTTTGGAATAATATGACAATTTCAATCCCGACTTGGGCTGGAAATCCATCCTTCTATTTGGAATAATCTTGCTTGAGTATTTATGTAAATCAATATTTGAAGTGTTGGTAGAGATTTAGGAACTTTGGATTTGACAAAAAAAAGTCAGAATGTACTTTACCATAATGTTTAATATGCTCAATATAATGATGTCGGGACTTTTGATACATGTTCAATGTAATTCATGAACTACATAAAAATGCTTAATATTAACTAAATTGATAATGCGTAAATAGTTAAGAGATTATATTGAATAAATTTAAATTCGGTCATTATATTATACGCCGAATTAAATTTTAAGGAAGTATCATTTAGTAATATCATCACTCTCTGATCTAACCAACGACGACTGACAGCTCGCACTGCATCCACCGCCGTAATCGTGCGCACCCATCCTTTTCCTCTGCTCTTCTCTTTCCTTATCAATTGCATTCTGTCTTTTGCTGCTGCCAAAATACCCAAATGCCCTCACGGCGAGGACTTCTTTTTTCCTGCCCTTTTTCTGGTATTGATTTTAAATGGTAAACAGAGCTGAGGGCCTCCATCCGTAACCAGTGATCACGACCCCCGTCCGTTCCTCTGCTCCTCCCTCTCGTACCAGTCGCATTTGTCTTTTCCTACAGCCAAAATTACCTAAATGCCCTCATGAGAGGAATTATTCTCTTTTTCTTTTGCGGTATTGAGTTTAACAATGGACAAGGGACTGAAAAAAATCGTCGGTCATCTCCCAAGCTAAGAAAAAGTATTTTTTTTTCCTTTCATTTTTAAGAGAGTGTTCCGAATTTTACGTTTCATAGTTCAAATGAAAAAGTTTAAAGACTTATTCAGACCTAAGCTATCAAGAAGCATCGTCGATCACAGCTTCAACTAAGAGACTGGGAAAATCTAATGTCTGCGGCATGGCCGAACAACCGCGGATAGATAGAGCTAAAGCGGATGATGTGAGTTTAGCATAGTCCAAGGCTGATGGATGAGCTGACCCCCTCAAAGTTGCTGGCAAGGGCATGAGCGATGTGAATGCTCCGACACTAGCTGGACCAGACCTTCAAATTTCGAACCGATTGATAATTGATAAGGACAAAACAACGCGGAAGAGGAAGCACATGGTGGGGCAGCCAAGAAGAATTTTAAAAAAAAAACTTTCTAGATCCGTAAAAATGTTCCATCTTTTTTTTTGGGATCGAAAAAAAAAATGTTCCACTTTGGAACTCATAAATTCTTAAGCTGACCCTTTTCTTCAAAATGATATAGAGGTGAGGAGGGAAAAATAGAATAGGGTTGAAATCCAGGTGAAGACATTAGCATGAGCAACCTAACGTTCAACTGGGATTCGGCAGGGGAAAGAAATTCCTCTGCCGAAGATGATGCTCGACAAATGAGACTCACATCACCCAACCAAAGCAGAGAGCTTTTATGATCCCGCAAGTGTCACTATATGCAGAAAAATTCCTTAAAGCTTGTTGATTATGCAGTACAAATCTAAGAAAGAGATTCGCGACTTCTAGAAGTCCTGAGTGTTAGTAAATGTGAGCTTTGGCAAGATTACAGAAGCATCTCTGCAGAAAATGATTCATGACAACCAAAGCAGTCATTGGATTGCAACAGAAGAGCACTATAATAAATCCCCGAGAGAGTGATTATTGGAGATAAAGATCCTAAGGCTAGTTTAACATGGAACACTGTTAGGGCTTCAGTGCAGGCTTCTATGAGACTTGAGTTGAAAATGTCCGCAGGTTGCCTCATTAGAATTGAAAAACTGTTAATCTGTCCGAGCCTTACTTAACGAGTTTAGATCATGTCTGCCAAAAATTGATCCATTTGGATTGTTCCGTAAACAGTCAGGTATTCTGGTTCGGAGACTTGAATTACCGTCTCAGTATGTTGGATGCGGAAGTGAGAAAGCTTGTTGCTAAGGAACAGTGGGATGAACTCATGAACTATGATCAGGCGAGTACAGAAAACTGTATTTCGCGAAAACCAACACGCTTCTTTTCAGCGTTTATTGTTTCCTTTCCCACTTTATGGAAGGTGTAGCCTTATAATTTCAAAGAAGAACTTGTTTTCCCACCGGCTATCTCAACTGTACAAGGATTAGGCAGTGCCAATGATATATGGAAATGCTGAATGATACATTTCATTTGCAGTTAAGCAGAGAGCTCCGTGGAGGACAACCAGTAAGGAAAAAAAAAACTTGTCTCTCTTATTTTATTTATGGGTTTTGCAATTGGTGTTTGTTATGTAAATGTGTTTTTACTTTCTATTATTTTTGTACGATGATGTCGTCTTTAAGAGGGTTTTCGCACAATAAATGAGGTGGGTGTCTGTATTAAGTCGTATGTGATGGATGAGAGGTGGTTGGCTAGTAGACATATTCATATAACCATGGTAGAGTTTAGTTTTGCTTTTGGCCGTGTCTGTCACGTGATAATTATTATGCTTCCTCTTTCTGTCAACATGCTGCAGATGATGCAGGACCACTTTGAACATCAGTCCTCGGTGGGGAATAGTCGTGGGTCAGTACCGTACTGGTCCTATCTGTCCTTTTGTTTTTTGGACGGTGAGGTGGCCATTATTATGTTTCGTCGTTTGTCAACCTTATGGCAGTACGACTTTGTACAACTGGACCACAATAAGAGGTCTCGGTGAATAGCCGTGGGTCCCCACCCTAACACTCATCCTGTCTGTCTTTGTATTTGGTTAATCACAGTATGGAAATTTTAAGATTTGAGTTATTAATGACGATGGCGCAACCAGTAAGGAATAAAATACTCACATAAAGTATCAAATTTCTTAAACTGAGACCAGTGAAAGACCAAATTTTTTTCTCCAATAGCTTTGATGATACTCCAGTGAGCTTTTGTTTTGGTGATCAAAAGTCCAAAAGTCTCGTTGCAGATATTTTGGAATCAGACTTCTTCCATTCGAATTGAAATTGAGCTTTCCTCCATTTACCTCGAAAGCTCTGGGAAAAAAATAAAGGAAACTAGGTGGAATCCACTGCCTAACTCCTACTCTTTCAAAGGAAAAAAAAAAGAAAACTTTCGGATTACCTTTGCTCCTCCACCACAGAAATATTAAGGCATTTATAAAAAATTCAATGCATCTTATTAAGGCTTAAGACCTTTTGTATTGATGTGGGTCCCGCTATCAAGACCTTTGTTCTTTCACCACACAATTTTCTTCTTTGGTCTAACACCATGGAAATATTAAGGGACTAAAAAATGCATCTTATTAAAGAATATATATATTAAACATCGTATTCATCTATAAGTTTAAACTTTTGAAATATTACATGATATCAGATAACGAGATTCTGAGTTTAAATCTTTCTCCCGTTGCCGAATAGGCCCTTAGAAGACCTTATTATCTAAGCAAGTCTTTTTTTAATGGTTTGACCGCAATCGCACCAACAATGCAAATGCCAGATATAAATTGATACCTCATTTTCCAGGATCAATATCCATGCGTTTAGAGTCATCCCAGAAGTAATAAAAAGAAATGAAAGAAAAAGGACAAGTGCTGTCATAAGTCAAACATTCTAAATGGATCTATTGAAATTATTTGTCAAATCTACCTTATGGACATCCTCGTATAATATCTAAACTAACTTGAAAAAGTTAAAATGTCAGGAGATTTTTAAAGAAAATTAAGATTTCATCACATAATGTTAACTGAAAGCTTATATTCTTCTTGATAACATCGAATGTTTAGGACAATTTTAGAAGCAAGTGGAAAGTTCAAGATTCTCTAGAACATTAGGCTAATGCGATCCGGAAAAGTTTCACTTCTTCCAAAAGTGATTTTTCTTTTTTAGGATTAATACGACGAAAACTCTAAATTGGTATATTTATGATAAATTTATCTCAAATTATTTTTTGATCGTGAAAAATCCCAAACTAGTACATTTATTATAAATTTATCTTAAACTATTTTTTTTTACCATAAAAAATCCTAAACTGGTACACTTGTAGCAAATTTACATTAAACTTATTTTTTTACCATGAGAAATTTCAAACTAGGACACCTGTGACAAATTTACCATTCGTTAAATTGGATTAATACCACAAAAATCTCAAATTGATACACCTGTGATAAACATAGGGTAAAAAAACGTAAATCGGTACACTTATGAGCTGCCATGTGCCATCTAACTTTGCAATTTGAGTGTTAAATTTAACGAAGACTAATGGAGGATAAATTTGTCATATGTGTATTAGTTTAGGTAAATTTATCACAAATGTACTAGTTTTAAAATTTTTTATGATAAAAAATAATTTAGAGTAAATTTGTCATAGGTAGTTTAAAATTTTTCGTGGTATTAATCTCTTTTTTTATAAAGAAAAAGAAAACTATTTGGATTTTCACGCTTTTATGATAGCTAGGTTCATAGATTTGTATATTCACTTGCTAAATTCTAAATTAAGGTTTGATCATATCAATTAATATAACCTATACTTATTTGTAAAACTTCAAATAATGGAGAGCGTGTAAAAGTGCACATCTTCTCGAACAAAATTGGAAAAGAAATCCATAATTGCTAGCTTGAAGCCATTTATTCTGAGACCTCAACCGTCGTTGAGGGCGAAATTGCCCAGAGAATCCGAGGAAAGATCGCGTTAATAGCAAAGTGACAGTGGAACGGTACACAGCAATAAAGCAAAGAAAAAAGAAGATGGGGTCCATCCTAATGTGGAAGAGAAGAGCCGCCAGTTCTTTAGCGTGCCCTTTGTGCTGTCCCCAACATTTTAGTCAAAAGAATCACGCAAGGACAAAGATTCATCGTTAAGTTACTGTCGCTATCTTCAATTTTTTTTTTCCTACTAAATCACCCTCGAAAAAGGGCGAGTAAATATCACGAAAATTTCGAGATGTTTACGAAAAATTTATTTTAAATTAATTTTTTCATTACAAAAAATATCGATATATTTATAATAAATTTACTTTAAATTAATTTTTTGAACAACAAAAAATAAATAAATTAATACGCCTGTGACAAATTTACCATATGTTAATTGTCGTCCAATTAAGTTAATACCATGTAAAATTTCAAACTAGTACACATGTGATGATCGAAAATAAAAACTTTAAACCGGTACCTATCAATTACCACGTGTAATCTAATTCAATAATTTGATAGTAAAATTTAATGAAAGTTAAAAAATAATAAATTTGACACATATGTACTAGTTTGATATTTTTCGGTATTAACCTAAAAAAATAGCCCTATGCTCTTTGCCCAGGCATTGGTGGAGCCCGTTATTGCTAACAGGCCTGGTCTAGCATGGCCTCTCACGGGCTCGAGTCCAACCTATGCTAGATTTGGGCTGGCATGGCCCAATTACCATTCTTAGGTTATAATTTGTTAATGTACATGCTAGAGAAAAGTAAAAATGTCGAGGTTCAAGTCTGTTGCAAACTTTGTTCAAAGCCAAAGAAATGTAATGCACGAGTACGACGAGTCAAATTCAGATTTTGAGGGAGAAAGAAACTTTCAATGTGCAGTTGCTGGTGTAGTATAAATACTGATAAGTTATGGTCTTGGTAATGAATCACGAATATGTGATAGGATAACTACCAAAAAAATTCTAAACTTATTACAAATGTGTCAATTTAATCCTAAAGTTTTTTTTTTTTGGCATATTGAGTCTTAAACATTTTGTATTTATGCCAATTCATTCTATTCGGCCAAACTTTGGTTGGCAAGCGACGTGGATAAATTTTACTAATACTTTTTTTTTTTATTAATTTATCTTTTTCTTTCATTCTTTTTTTTGCCTTCCTTATTCCGCTAGCCGATCACCAAACCTCGGTGGCCGGCTAGAGGTGTGGCTTCGCCGGCAACTAGTGGAGGCGAGCCTCGTCCGCCCTCGTCTCTAGCTCGTCGCCGAGGTTCGATGATCGGAGAGAGGAAGAAGCAAGGGAAGGAAAAAAATAAAAATAAAAAATTCAAGAAAATAAAATAAATAAATCACTTGCTGAAGACCAACAATTGCAATGTTGGTCTTCAACAAGGAATTCCTAGTCAACACGAGCTGATGACTCGCGCTTACTAAGCTCTTACTAGGACAGCCTTTGTATTCTTGAAAAGTAAATTTGTGACAGTTGTTGTCTAAGTTACGAAATCTTTCTTCTCCGCACATTGTTGACAAAAAGTCTAACGATTTTGTTCCACCTTTTCTTTTGGGTTAATACCACAAAAAACCCAAAACAGGTACACTTGTGATAAATTTACTCGCAAATTATTTTTTTTAACTACCAAAAACCATAAACCGATGCACTTTTGACAAATTTACCCTAAACTGGTATACCTTTGATAAATTTATACCAAACTGGTACATATATGATAAATTTATCCTTCGCTAGTTTTCGTTAAATTATATCGTCAAATTGCTGAGTTGGATGACACATAGTAATTGTCGGATGAATACGTTTAGGGTTTTTACCCTTTATTTGTCATAGGTGTGTCAATTTGGGGCTTTCGTGATATTAATCCAATTTTGCGGGAACTAACGGAAGGTCAATTTTTTGCATGTGTGCCAGTTTGAGATTTTTTATGATCAAAATAATTTGTTTGAGGTAAATTTGTCACAGATGTACTAGTTTAAAGTTTTTTATGGTTGAGAAAATAGTTTGGGGTAAATTTGTCACATGTGTACTAGTTTGAGATTTTTGGTGATCAAAATAATTAGTTTTGGGTAAATTTATCTTAGATGTACCAGTTTGAAATTTTTTGTGGTCGAAAAAATAATTTGGCATAAATTTATCACAGGTATATCATTTTGAAATTTTTTTTGTGGTTAAAAAAATAGTTTGGAGTAAATTTGTCACATGTGTACTAGTTTGAGGTTTTTCGTAGTATTAACTCTTTTCTTTTATATCATATTCTTTACACATACAATATTCAATTCCCGATGATCCAATTCCCGATGATTGTATGGCTCCTGCGCTCGGATCGAGCAATTATGGGATGATGATGTCATGATTTTTAAGATAGCCATCAGTTC
Organism: Rhodamnia argentea; assembly: GCF_020921035.1. Lineage (NCBI taxonomy): Eukaryota > Viridiplantae > Streptophyta > Magnoliopsida > Myrtales > Myrtaceae > Rhodamnia > Rhodamnia argentea. The sequence goes on along the minus strand of NC_063150.1, from coordinate 27,056,688 downwards.
CGAATGTACTCATAATATAATATTTCATAAAATTTAGACAAATTGACTGAAGTCAAAATTTGATAAGTATGTTTAACTAAAAGAAAAAACAAAAGCTGTTGCATCCTATACAAGATGAGTATTCTACAAATTATTTGAGAATCGATATGTCATAGTAAGTCGCATTCCCATCCCTATCTCAGCCACAAAGGAATCGGTTCTATGAATCGCACCTAAACTCAATTTGCCCGTCACTCAAGTTCAATTAGTTTTGCTTCAAGTTTGAATAACACGAATTATTAAAATTTGGGATTGAATTTGAAAATATTTGACTTAGGAACCTTGCCACCGTAATGGAGTAATTGCACTTTCATATACCTCCACTAATATAAATAAACAAATGAATGATATCAACATTAATTTTAGTGTATAGTTTGAACCAATTAATTGAACAATAGAACACACATTTGTCCCAAAAGCACGCCTCATTCTCTCGGCGAAAAGTACAATGGAAGACATTGCCGTTGCAGCCTTTCTAAACGTCCCCATTTTAAGCAAAACTTCCTTCGGTGCCCTCACGCAAATGACAAAATCACCAAATGTGACACCGAATATGCTTGCCAACAGGATAAGCGCTCCAGGCCAAATTAGAAAAGATCATAAAGAATATGGAGCGGCACAGGTGGTGGTTGGACAGTGAGATTTTTATTGTGAATATGGAGGATTATGTATTTCCAGGTCCGGGCGAATTCTTGACTGGGTTGTGGAGCTGTAGTGCCCGTTTGAATGGGGGGAAAACTACGGCTGAATGATCCCTGTGGTGTACAATTGGCTGTTTTCAGAGCATACATCTGACGAGCATTGTGTTATAATTGGTTGGACTTGTTAAGCTCTTAAATTCCCTTATATTTGTTTGAAACAAATCTTATTCTGCTGTTTCTAGTTTGGAGATAAAATTTGTTCAGTGTCTCAATGATTGAACATCAACTAAGCAGCTTTTTCTCCAGTCTATTAGCACTGTAGCCTCATGTTGTCTACTTAATACCCTTTCCTCGCATTGCATTGTGTATATAGTTCGTTAAGTTCACGAAGAAGGAAGCCAAAAGTGCACTGAAATATTGTTTTGGGTCGATGTTTCCTCATAGTGTCCCCGTTACTTGATTTGTCGATTAGTTTGCAAGAGACATAAGAAACCTGCTTCATTGCTTGTAATTAAATGAGCTTGTGATGGCATTTTCAATCTGAAATTTTCGCAACCGGTAGATGCAGAACTTAGAGTGAGGCTCAAGGCTCATAAAGCTGTTTACAATCACATTCTTGCCTCAATATTGGGGGATTATGCATCTGCCATAAGTGCTCTTTATGAAGAATTTTTGCATGTACCTAGAGCTTGTTGTTATTACCCTTCAGGTTTCACCATTTCAATACAAAAACATCTTAACTAGATTCAAAGCTTTTTATTTTGCAGGTTTACATGTCAGATTTGACAGAACTTTTTATTCGGACATGCCCTAGATGTGAATGGAAAGACTAAGGTAATTTAATATGTTTTAGTGTGACATTGTTGCTGAGGTGGCTTGAAGAATAGAAACTCAGTAGTCAGTACTAAATGGGCAATTCTTGAAATCAGATTTTGTGGGCATATGCTGCCTCCTATTAGTAGCTTCTGAACTAGTTATTAATGCCTTTTGATCCGAAAGGAGGGGTTCAAAGTCGTTGAACCGATAGCTGACGTTCGTAACCGCTTACGCTTATATAATTCGTGTAGTAGTTGCCTGCCAATTTGTGATAGTTGTGATGCCTCTTTATTGAATTGCATCTAATCGTTTGTCTCTATTTCTAAACCATATATATGTATTGTTTGTAGGCATGTGTTGCGGTGGCCAAGGACCTTAATGCTATGGTTACAGCTTTCAGAGGTACTCAAGAACATCATAATGCATGTTAACCTTAGCAATTCTTTCCCTTACAATTGACATGCAAAGGATTTGATGAAAATTTAAGCTAAGAAGAGCAGCCTCAGTGAATTCGTACACAAGGCACATGGTTCTGCTGTCCATACGAACGGAAAAAAAGGGTGAATTAGTTCCACCAAGACACCTAAGTAACTTTCTTGTAATTTTAGATACAGTCATGAGAAGATCACATACTCTGAAAAATTCTGTCTTGCCTCTTTATCATTTGAGCTTTTCAGTTAGTGATTACTTCTATTTATGTCTACAACATACAAAATTGGATTCAAGATCTCCACCGGAAATAGCTTGACATAAACTACCCTGGCATGCCTGGTGCAACGGTGAGTTCTAGAGATGATAAGCCTCTCTGACTCTATTAATTGTTGCCTAGGTTCATCATGTATTTTATCATGCTTATCACAGTATGACAATTCGACCTGGTATTTTGGATGCTGTCGTAAGAGCCGATGATTTATATGGAGACAACAACGTCATGGCGATAGGGCATTCTACGGGAGGGGCTATGGCATCCTTTTCCAGACTTGATCTTGTAGTAAGATAAATTATAAAATTATCATGGCTGGGACTTGTGAATTTTATTGGTTTTTTTTTTCCTTTTCTTTCTATCGAGTTTTTCCAACCGTTCAGTTTTGGTCTGCTAGGAGTTATTTTGAATTCTCTACCAAACTCTACCTTGAAAAGTCCAGACTCTTTATGTGGATCTTGAACTTTCTATGGCTCTCATATTTATATTTACAATTCGTCATGCGTAGCATCTTGTTTTCTTACGTTTGTGGTAAATCAACCCATGGACAAAACACAAGAAGAATGGGGTGCAAACAGCTCTTTACGCGAACCACCAATTATTGAAGTCTCTAGATGTGTGAATTGAGTCGTACTTGTTAAATTCATGTTTGTGTGTTGTTTCTGCCTGTCTCTCTCTAATCAAATGAGGCAGCTCCTCTTCAATCGGACAACTGGGTAAGATAAGTTGTTGGTTGGAGCCAATTCTAAGATGTCTAAATTATGCTTTTTGGCTCTGCTTTAATAAATAGAGTGGTCCAGTGTACTTTTCAAGGGACTTGTTGCGGAATGGGTACCAAAAATGGTACCCTACCCAAAGTCGTCCCATTGCTTCTCTCTCCATGACAAGTGGTAATTCTTTCAGAGCCAGACATTTATGTGGCCCATGACACGATCATAGGTTGCATGAACTTTAGACTATTGCTTTTCTCAAAGAATTAGTAGCAAGTAGAACATCTTGTCCTAACACAGATGATCTAGAATTTTACTTTTGTTTTCTGGTTTCTTGATGAAAATTGTTCTTAGCCAATTGTGACATCATGGCCATTCGTCGTGGCCCTCTTTTTGATTTAGTTTCTCATTCGTTATTTATGACAGTAAATTTTGGAGTTCAAGGGTCATTTTCACCATAAACCTGGCATTTTATGTTTAGGGATAAGTGCACTAAAAGTCCTAAAACTTATCAAGTGCAATTGAGTCCCAAAACTTTAAAAAAGTGTAATCAAGTCCTAAAACTTGTCATAAAAGTTCAATCAAATCCTAAAACTTGTTGGCATTTTCCGTTAGTCTAGTTGGACAGAGTTAATGAAAAGACTAATTGTACCAACTTGACAAGCTTTGGGACTTGATTGCATTTTTTTGAAAGTTTTATGATTCAATTGTAATTTCCTGACACGTTTTAAAACTTGATTGCACTTTTAAAAAGTTTTACTACTAAATTGCTCTTTCATGATAAGTTTTATGATTTTCAGTACACTTATCCCGTCTGTTTATGTCATTAGCAGGATGTGACTCACCCACCACCATCCAATGCTTCTTGTGGCAGCCTCGTTTGTAAATTCAACACCTTTTCTTGGGGCTGACGGTGGGCTTGGTTTTTTTGTGGGTGTGTGGTTTGGTGTTAGGGAAATTATGAATGGGGTATTGACAGAGTAACGCTAGACCTTCAACCCTCATGGAGACAGAGGGCTGTTCTATTGTTCACCATTGTATGCGAAATGCAATATATGGTTATTAATGCAGAGTGTTTTTGTTTTTTCCCCGTCCTGAAAGGGCGATTGCTGCATTAACATTCAAGTTATTTCCAGGTCTAATTATGTGTGCTGAAGCTGGTTTTTCCAGACCAGCATTCGCTTGATTTACTTGTAGCACTGGGGACACTTCATTTCCAGGTCAATCGTGAAGCACAGATGTTGACACCCGAATTTTTAGTCGGTTTTCTTTAGTTTTATTTTCCAAAATTCATTAAAAATTCACAAAAAAATAAAAATTGAAAGATCAACATTGGAAGCCTTGGCCAAGCATAAGGAACCAATTTGGAACAAAAAATAATTTTTCGTATTTTTCACATTTTTTTTAATATTTTCGAAAAATAGGAAAATACTTCAAAATTCATAAAAAATACTTTTCGAGGTCACAAAAATACACAAAAATGTTCAATATTTTTCTTTTAATTCCCTTTTCATATTGACCTCAAGAAAAATCAAAAATTGAGTTCAATTTTAGGTGTTTCTTCACAATGCCTAAGGTTGAATTTGCACAAAAAAATACCAATTGAGTCTCTTTATTTGCAATTTTTGCACATTTGGAGTCTATACATTCAATTGTGGTCCCTTTGAACTTCAATTTGATCAATTGCACACATAATTGCGCCAATTGCACGAATTAGTCCAAATCCCCAAATTATTTGCAATTTAGTCCCTCAATTGGCCAATTTTCGAAATTACTTTTAATTGAGGGACTATCTTGGTAAAATTGAACTGTTACCCTATATTTTCATACATTTCAAATTGATTGGCATAGGTCTCATTGTCCAATTTTATCAAATTGACACTCAATTGAACATTTCCCTAATTTGGGCATTTACGAAAATTTGGGGTTTTTGTTGAAATTGACATGAAATTTTGGGCAAAATCACATTTTTATATAGGATTCAGGCCCCTAAGTCCAATTTTGAAGTTTAATTGCAAAAATCCCCACTCAATTTCAACTAATTTTGAAAATTTTGCAAAGAACACTGCCTGAACCTTCGAGACCGACTGGGCCTCGATCACGGCCGGACCGGTCGAACCGGTCCAAACAGTGTCGTCTTCCTCAGACGACTCGCGCGATTTGCAGGTTTGGATGGTCAATTTCAATGGCCAAATTGAAGGCCAATTCGTGTATGATTAAGCTAATTGGTGTGGGGGTTTGCGTGTGCGGGTCATGCTCAGTCACTCGCCACCGGCGGCCCGGTCAATGGCCGCCGGAGGTGGCCGGAATAGCTGGTCAAAGGCACGGTGGAGCAAAAAGTCAACATAGTGCCAAATCGTGTAAATATGTGCTCATTTTAGCTCGACGGCGTGGCTAACGGACCGGGACGGAATCCTAACGATTCCGTCACCGTCCGGCGAGCCTAGACTCGTGTGAATGGCACGTGAGGGCCTCGGCCAAGCTTCACCCGCGCGCGCCCATTTTGAAATCCGAGTATAAATAGCCAAGAGAGGATTCTAGAAAGAGGAGGCTCATTTTGTGCTCGCCGGACTACCGTAATAGAGAGAGAGTGAGATAGATAGAGAGAGAAGCTCTCGAGTGACTTCCATCGCCGGAGCTTCGAGCAAGTCCGCAAGTACTTCGTCCGGCCGATCCAGAGCAAACCAAAGCGCGCGATCAAGTTTAGAAGCTCGCCCGAGCTTGAGAGAGTCAATCGCACCACTTGGATTGTCAAGAAATCCTCCAAATCGGTGAGTTCACTTCTCGAGCTTCAGACCGTGCGACGATGGCATCATACGGTCTCGAGCATTTTCCTTGAAATTGTTGTGTGCGTTTTACTCTTTGAACTCCACTAACCATGATCGCATCTTGTTTGTGTATTGATTTTGCGTGAAAACCTCGAGTCGAACCTCCATTGCAACTCGGTTTGGCCGAACACCGGCCAGACCTTCCTAGCCATCGCGAGTCCAATCGGGACTCGAGGTAAGTGTCCCGAACTCGTCTTGAGTGTGCCTGAAGCTTTGATTCGATAGTTATGATCTGTATTGCTTGATTGAGATCTGTGATGCCGCGATCGTATATGCTTTGATTCTAGCAATTGGTTTGGTGAAATTGCTTGATCTTCGAATATGTTAATCCGGACGTTGAGTTGAGTATTTTGGCGTTGGTTCGGGGTCGATCGGCCGAGGTTTCACCGTTGGATCTCGCCGGGAAACCTCGGCCGTCCGTTGCGTGTCGTCGCCGCGAAGAAGACGACCGACGCGTGGCATAGTCAACGGTCAACCGGCCTAGGTGTCGTCGTGTGATAGGGCCGGCTAGGATTCGAGTCGGCTCGGCCGTTGGCGCGAGCGGGCCGACTCAGATCCGATCCAACGGCCGAGATTAATCGATGAATTTGATTCTCAGCCGTTGGATCGTTTTATATATATTCGTTTATTAAAAAAATTCATAAACGGTGTCGTTTAGCTCGGGGATATGCGGCGTCGTTTTGTCTTTAGATAGGTTTGACGGTCCGGATTAAGTCTAGGATTGATCGTGGCCGTCCATGCATTTAATCGATCCGGCGTCGTTTTGACTAAGGGAGAGATGAACGGCTTAGATTAGATCGAAGTTAGATCGTGACCGTCCGTTTGAATAGGTCAAGTGCGACGTCGTTTTTGTAAGCGAGGGCCGAGACGTCGTCGTTTTTGCCAGGGCGCGAGTTAATGGCCGAGATCGGATCTGCAGATTGATCTCATTGTCCATCCATTTTCTTTTATTCCGAATATTAGAAATTAGTATTAGAAATTCAAAAAAAATAATATAGAAAAATAGATACGGCACCGTTTAGTGTGCGGTTGGTTCACGAGTGGGTCCGTGAGCGGTCCGACCGGGTTGACCCGGTCGTTGACCGGATTGACCCGGTCGTTGACCGGATTGACCGGTCCGGTCTATTAATAAAAAAATAATATAAAAAGAAAAAGAAATTTCCAAAAATCCAAAAAATTGTAAAAATACTTAGAAAATTCATAAAAATTCCCGGATTTTCATAAAAAATTTCTAAAATTTGTAGATCGATTCGGGACTCATAAAGTCTGGATCGAAAATTTTTGAAACTACGAGGGTTGATTAATTTCGATCCGGAAAATTTCCAATATTTTTGAAAAATAAATGAAAATTCCAAAAAATAGAAAAAATTAGAAAAATTCCATAAAATCACAAAAAATGGGAAATGGCCACATTCAACTGGCCCGATCCTAATTTTGTGATTTTTGGGTCCCGAACTCCCAAAAATGACCATTCTACCCTTCCGGGCCTTCCGCCCCAAATTTTTACCAAATCACCCCGATACCCAAAATTGATTTTTGTGTGGGCCGATAGGGCCATTTTAGACATATCAAACCTTGATTGATTGATTTGATTGCTTGTAATGATTTTGATTGCGCATTAATTCCTCCGATTGTGATTGATTAGGATAGAAAATTCTCATCCGCATGAATACTCAGATTTTTTTTAGGACCTACCTCATCCGATATCGTATCTGCATGAAATCTTAGATTAGAAAAACAATCAACATCGGTAACCGAAAGGGCGTCAAATTTGAAACTTGGCGTAACCAAGTCCCCGGACCCAAAATCTCTGGTTTTCGCGGAACCGAACGGTTTCTCCCGACCGCTCGGTAAGGTTTTCCGATCGTACCTTCCAATAAATCGATCGGTGGCGACTCCGAACCGCATGTACACCTTGCACATGCCACCCGACCACACAAGGTCAATTTCGATATTTGATAAATTTTACCCGACATCGCGATTCGAGTAATGGGTCTTGGGAGAGACTCGCGATCCCCCATATATATGTCTATAAGAGGAGGGATCGGCTCGTTAGCCCTATTCCACCCCGGAAAGAAATTTCCGGAGGAGGGTCGCGACAACAGAATGTTCAGGTTTTAACATTTGGACAACCTTGTAGTGGCAATGAAGTGTTTGCCTCTTACTACAGTGACCGCGCGCCAAATGCAATTCGTATTACTAATGGACATGATATTGTGTCTCATTTGCCTCCGTACTATTCTCGGTTCCCGGATAAGACTTACCATCACTTCCCTAGAAAGGTAGGTCATCATTTTGACGGAATATCATGTACATTATGGGGAATTGTTGTTGCCTGAATTTGACATTTGCTTTGCATTTCTTTGGACCTATCTAATTGGTGAAGTCTCATTTATTCTAACAATGTATGTACTTTCTCTTTTTGCAGCGTATAGAATATAACTGCCTTGTTTGTGTCTTCTTAGTAAAGCGGGGTAGTTCATAGTACTTGTATGACTTTTCGTAAATATTTGAGTTACTCTCATTGCTGCAAGAGCCATCATGAGTTTTGTCGTACCAATTCTGAAATTTAAGATGCGTAATTTGGTCTGCTATGTACTCTCTCTCCCTCTAATGGCCGATAACCTAGTCCTAAGCTCAGTGCAATTATACGCATTTTGATAAATGTATGTCTATCAACGCTTGTAATTACAGGCAACTAGCTCAAAGACATCCACGGGCAAACATATTGATGTGAGAGACTGAAAATGATTTGATTCCACCTGCTTCTCTGGTGACTAATCATAATCTTTTCTATTTCAGGGTTCACATGTAATTGGAACGTTCCCTCCGTTGCGAGCATGGCGGTATAATATACGATTAGGTAGCCTGGTTTATCGGGTTGAGAAAGTTTGTGATAGCTTTGAGAAGATCCATCATGCAGCAGGTAATGAGGGAGTTTCAGTTGTAGCTACTTGTTTAAGCAATTAGTTTTGGGACCTGTCGTGCTAGATGTAATAAGTCACGTGATAGATCAGCTTTTTCTAGAGAATGTCAGTCCTTTGTCACCAGGATTATATGTGGACGATCGATGAGAGTGTGTTTGCAGATCAGAATCTGGCAACAGCATCGCGCACCATTCAGTCTAGTATGGTGTGGGATTAATGGCTGAAACATGAAGATCGTGCAAATTCGTCATGGACACACAATTGAAGGAATATGGAGGTGAAGATGGCAAAGGAAATCTCATGCTTACCAAGAATTCTTTTGCGTCTGCATTGAGTCTGCCTTCAGTTGACGATGCCAAGAGCAACTTCAGTTAAAATGCTCCTGGGTCAGCACCTGGTTTCTCAAAGATCATCAGGGACCTCTGTGATGGTGGTCATGAAGTGCAGTCAATCAATCTGTTGTCCATATCCATCACAAGATGCATAAGAGCTCTCCTCAAATTCACTCTGAATGTACATAGCAAGTGTCATACTTGTAAGTACAACTCCGTGATTTCTATTGAATGAATGCGTTTGCAACTTTACCTGTCAATCTAATCTTGGGCCTGCAGCTTTGTTTACCAGATATGATAAAACCTAAGGATGCGTGGATGCTTAGCTGAGCTATTTATAGTTTACTCACGCAGCTATTTTCCTTTTTTTGTCCTGTTGTTTTTTTGGGTGGGTTGGGAGGTTGTGTGTGTGTGTGTGTGTGTGTGTGTGTGTGTGTGTGTGTGTGTGTGTGTGTGTGTGTGTGTGTGTGTGTGTGTGTGTGTGTGGGGGGGGGGGGTGGGGGGCGGTTGTTGTTGGCGGGGGAGGAGGAGGATGGGGTGTTGAACTTGGTCGAACTTCGACAGCCCAAAAAAAAAAAAAAACATAACTCGTATCGAACTTCACAAAATTAGCAGACGTGTGAACTTTGGAACTGTGACACTTGCATGTTTAGGCAATTAACCTGCTCTATAAGGTGAACCAAAGAGTGCCTTGGGAGACCACCACTCAATCTGTGACCTTACCTTCTACTATAGGCACATTGTAACAAAAGACTTCTTGGCACAAGTACTTGAACTGTGTCCTGGCAGGGAGTTATGCAGATTAACTGTTCCATAAAGCCATCTTGGAAACAGATGATGACCTTGTCTTGCATCGTTTCCACTGGCAACCTTAATCTTAACTTTTAGGAGGTAAACAACTTATGTATCATATTGGCTTTTGACATGTAACACTGATCAGCCTTTGGAACGAGAGTTCAAAGCTTTTACCTTCTTTTTTCTCATATGCAGGAATTAACATCAGTGGAAACCTGGAAAACTAAATTTCCTTCATCATTTCAAATGATATTATTGCAAATTATGGCCATTCAAAGCACATTGTGGAACCAAGTCCTTGAGATCGTAGGATAAGTTAAGAGTTTGTACCTTACGGTAAAAGCCAGGGGTACTCCACCAAAGCTTTGGGAAATATATATTGTCGTCTTGTTTTTATCTCCCTTACCTTGGTGAGCTCGTTGTCAATTATGTAAATAAAGAGTGGCAACGCTTCTCATCATCACTGAGTCACACTTACAAGTCTAACTACAACATTTCAGACGTATGGAAGCACTTGCCAACTTAAGAAGTAATGGGTATGTAAAGACAAAAACAAAGCAAGATAAACGAGTTTTGTTTGCCACTGTCGCCCACTTTGTATCTGGTGAGGTAATTGATGAAGCGTCGTCAATCACAAGGAAATGTCAAAACAAAAAGGGAAAATCCCAGTCATCAGTTTGAAATATAAGAAAAACGAAAAGTTGCAGTTCTGCTTGAGTCCTCTAGCCATGGAGATACAAAACCAACCAACTAGAAAAAGAAGAAGAAGAAAGTAAACAGACATCCCTCCCAAAGAAGGCATAATTTTTGGCAAGCATAATATTAAGGTTGAATACCATACCTACACTCCAAGCAAGGAAATTCCTAACTTCAACTCTTCTTTATCCAACCAAGATTACGCCAGGAAATAGAAAACCCCGAAAAAAGAGCAAGAAAACAGTTCGCCTTGAAAATGCTTCGACTCTTGTGCTAATTTTAGCCTTACAGAACAAGTTCTGTATGTATATACTTGTGTAATTTTAGACTTCATTATGCGCGACACATTAGTAAAACGGAGGATCAACATAGCAAGCGCCAGTCTGCAGAACCGAATGCAGTAAAAGAATCACGAGAAACCAGTAGAACAGCAACTTGTATCGAGTGTCCTAACTCAACATCCTCGATCGAAATCCAACGCTCATTCTGAAACTTCTGAAAAACTTGCATTCAAACACGAAGCACCCATCCACTTCCTAGCGCAAAACACCAGAGAGACCTATAACCGCAACGACCCCCGCAAAACCATAGAAAGCAAGCAAGAGATCCGGCGCCAAAAGATTCCAACTAATCCAGTGAAAAAAAGAAAAGCGGCGCAGGCAAACATGGAACCTCATCGTCCTCCTCCTCCTCGGCCTCCCCATTCTCGTCGGCGTCGGCGGCCGAAGGGGAGTCGTCCTCGTCGGCGGAGCTGGCGGAGCGGGCGACGGCCTCGAGCTCCTCCTCGTCCTCCTCGTTGACGGGCTCGTTGAGCTGCTGCTGCTCCTCCTCCTCGTACCCGTCGGACAGGCCCTCATCGGACGACGCCTGCTGCTTCGAGGGCCTCGCCATGGCGGTGCTGAAGACCTGTTTCGCCGGAGATCGACAAATCGATCGAGGTCGTCGCTTGCTTGTTCTCCAGAGAGAGAGTGAGAGGCCGAATCGGAATCAGAAGTGACGATCTGAATTAAAGAGAGGGAGGAGGAGGAGGAGAGTCGGAGTCCCGTTTGATCCGAGTCGGTGTCCCCAAAAATGGAGGAAGCGAGAGGAGGGTTTGCTTTTTTTCGTAATTTTGTTTTAAATAGTTTTCCGTTTTCATTATTATTATTATTATTTCTTTTTATTTCGGTCATCTCTTTTCATTTTTTAAGTTTAATGCGAGTGGTGCGAAAGTTTCCCGCCAGTCGGAGAGTAGTTGGGGGAACGTGTTTTCGTTTCCCGCCGTGGGAACCGAAGCCAGCGTCGGCTCACGCGGGACATGGACCTTCCCCCCCACAGCTCGAGGACCGGTGGTGGTCCGGCTCGGCCCCGCCCAAGTCGTGATGGATTGCATAGTTTTTATTTTTTTTTTGTATATATATAAAGAGTAAGAATGGATGATTAGTACGATTATCCAGTCTTGATGTTATCATAAGAGTCGTGTCGTGTCACCGTTACAATAAATTTAGTTTGAGCCATAATTAGCCGATCTATTCATATATGTGTACGTGTTTGCTGTTGTAGCTTTCATTGACATGGTAGAAGTCCGGAATGCCCGACTAACAAGCCGGAAGTTTGCTTATGATATAACTCAGATTTATGAACTCGTGATAGACCGTGCGACCCCCCCTATCATTGGGTTACCGTTCTGGAGGGTGGGTCGCGATTTTTCCATGTTTACTTTTTTTTTTCCTTTTCAAGTGAATGAGATGTGCTTATGAAGTTTGGCTTAATTTAGGTGAGCAAATGGTTTGTCTATACTACACGTAGAGGAAAAACTTTGAGATTGGTCTTTACAAAATCGATCATTTTACTCCCGACAATCATTTTTCTAGAATCTCTGCTTATCTTTAACTTCCGATTGTCGTTTTGTGCACTATTTTCTCTGTAGTTTTATAAATACTCGGCTAACAATATAATTTCGTGACAGCCCCCGAATATAGCACACGTTGCACGCACGTTAATGTTCTTATTTATGGCATCGGTGCGCGTTAAATGCGATACATAAAAAGAAAAAAAAATTCATTCACGCTCTTTGCCTTCTTAAAATGTACATTTTATGACTTATTTTTGGAGGTCACAAACTCTTTTTACATCTATATAGCCAGTGAAAACATCCTATTACTTTCTCAAAGTTGATGGACATTTTTATGTTTTTTTTTTTTTTGTATTCTATTACGTGTTATGTTTGTGCAACTCGTATATAATATTGATCAAGTATGTGCCGCGATTTTGAAGGCAGTTATCAGTTCCAAATACAGGGCAATTACAAATAGTTCGCACATTCGAGACAAAATGACTCGACATCAAATTCTATAAGTAGGTATATCTTGGAAAACCAGAAATTATTGTATCGGGTTCAACATAAGTACATCGGGAATATTCAAGAATCGATCCGTAATAGCAAGTCGCATTCTCAAGCTCTCTCTCAAATCCAGAGGAGTAGGTTCCATAATTTAGGGGTGAGTGGTTCTCGGTCCGGTCCGATTCTCCTCAAGAACCGGGAATCGGACCAGATTGTCGATACGGTTCGATTCCGGGCGGTCCAATGGGACCGGTAATAAACTATAGAATTTTATTTTGTCTCTTTCACTCCCAAATCCTTGTAAGTTGGATGGTGATCCGGAGTACACCTCTCTCCTCTGCATTTTGCTATGATCTCCATGCTTCGGTCCGTTGTCATTGGTAGCATAAATATGAGATTTTGAGAACTTGAATCTGGATCAGTACTTGGGCAGTAAAGAAGTCAAGAAAGATGTTTGCAGCAAGAGTGACTTGAAGTTTAAGGAGTGACCCATCAAAACTCACTATCGACCCAGCATTCTCGTTGATGCATCATTTGCAAATTCACATAAGCAATCCAGTAGAGATCACATGCAAAGTGCAGATAAGATCCAGCACGGGATAAAAGAAAGTTCTCTCAAGACCCACAGTGGCATAAGAAAAAACTTGCATTGACGATGCTCGTGCTTGGACTCTAAAAGCGGTTTGCCGTCTTGAAGAACAGATCATCTCAAAAGGCACGGATCAACCAAGAAAGAGGGCGAAATGCTAAGGAAGGCGAGGCCGAGATGCGAGAAGGGGAGAGGCCACGGGAAACATTAGATAAGATTTAGGATACGTTTAATTTTTTTTTTTAAAATAATTAAAATTGACTTGGCCCGATCCAGCCTTGTATTGCATGATCGGGGAACCATATCGCCCGGCCACCAATTCCATTTTTAAGGACCGAAAACCGAACTACCACCTTCCGGAACCGAAAATCGGACCACCGATTGGGTCCGGTCTGGGCTGTTCCCGATCCGATCAGTCCGAAGTGGTTTTGCCTCTACCATAATTCCCAATTAAGCTCCACTCGGTAGTTATCCGAGTTTAATTACATTCTTTTCAAATTTAAATAATTTGGGTTATTAGATCAATTAAAGCTTGAATTCGAAAAATATCTAATTGAAGTAGTATTTGCATTTTTCATATACCTCCACGGATATTAAATTAATTTTTGTGTATTTTATGGAATTCTAGTTTGAACCAACTAAATGAACCAAAAGCCGAGTCAAATTGCTAACATGGAGACATCAAGGGAAACCCAAACTTGTCTGAAAGCACGTGTCCTTCTCTCGGGGGGGCTAAAATACGACAGAAGAAATCGCCGCGCCGTCTTCCTCAACGGCCCGATTTTAGCCAAACTTCCTTCATTGCCCTCACGCAAACGACGAAATCACCGAACGCGACGCCCTATATTGCCGCCAACGGGAGAAGATCCGCAGGGCAAATCAGGAAATATGCAAACTCGTCGTCGTCCGCTGGGTTTGGCCCAAATCGCCGTAGCTTTCTATCACCCATCCATCACCCAAATCGCCATAAATTCCACGAACCGGGGAGACCATAATCGAGATTGAATTCGAACGTATTCGCAATCAATCTCTCTCTATCTCGGCGGGCGATCGCGCCATTTGATTGCTTGTAAGCGTTTGCGTATATGAAAGGTACTGAGATTGAGTTTTTTTTTTTTTTTCTGGCGCGATTTTGTCTTTTTTTTCCCCCCCTCGATGACGCTGTTCGATCCGTTTCTCTTGCAGAGTATGGAGCGGAGCGGGTCGTGGTTGAGGTTGATGGTTCTGGCGTGCTTGATTGCCGCAAGTGGGGCGAGAGGTAAATTGCAATTGGCGTCCATGCATCAGTTACTGGCTCTGATCCTCTCGAGTCAATTCGGATTGGGAGTTTTGATAGCGATAAGGTGCCAATAGACAGGCTCTAGGATTGAGTACGCTGGTTTTGAGCTTGGACAGTGAGAATTGTATTGTGAATTTGGCGGATTAGGTATTGCAGGGTTGGGGGGAATCGTTGACTGTGTCGTGGAGCTGTGGTGCCTGTTTGAATGGGGCAAACTATGGCTGAACGATCCCTCGGGTGGGCAGTTGAATGTTTTCCGAGCATATAACTGTTTCGAGCGCTGTGTTGTATTTGGTTGGTTTTGTTAAACTCTTAGTTTACCGAGTTCGGGGCAATTCTACACCTGAAATATGGTCAGATTGACAGAATTTCCTTATATTTGTTTGATGGAAATCTCCTTCTGCTGTTCCTACTTTGGGGATAAAATCTGTTGATTGCTCACAGTGATCGAATAGCGGCTATTCAGCTTTAGTCCAGTCGAGCAGTGGACTGTGGCCTCTAGGTTTTAGTGGAGTAGCTTTGTGGGAAAGGGGGGCCTTATGTTGTTTACTTATCCACCTTTCATAGTATTGGATTGTGTAAATAATTGTTTCTGTTCACAGAGAAGGACTGCAAAAATGTACTGAATATTGTTTTCATTTAATGTTTCTGGAAAGTGTTCCTCTCACTTGATTTGTTAAAATAGCTTGAAATAGACACAAGGACGTTGCTTCATTGCTCGTATTGAATGAGTTTGTGACCCCATTTCAATGCGACATTTTCTCTACTGGTAAATGCAGAACTTAGAGTGAGGTCCAAGGCTCATAAAGCTGTTTACAATCACACTCTTGCCACGATATTGGTGGAATATGCCTCTGCCGTAAGTATTTTTTGAAAAAAAATTAACATTTACCAAGAGCTTGTTGTTGTTGCATCAGGTTTCACCATTTCAATACAATAAAATTTAAATTTAATGCAAAGCTTTATGTTGCAGGTTTACATGTCAGATTTGACGGAACTTATTAGTTGGACATGTTCTAGATGTGATGGAAAAACCAAGGTAATTTGACTACATTTTAATGTAGCATTGTTGCTAAAGTTACGTAAAGAATGGATCCTCCGTATTAAAGAGCCAATTCTTGAGATGAGATTTTTGTGTGCATATGCTGGCTTGTCTTAGGAACTTCTGAACTGGTTATTAATGCCTTTTTGATTTGAAAGCAGGGGTTCGAAGTCATTGAACTGATAGTTGATGTTCAGCACTGCTTACAGGTATATGGTTCATGTTACAATGGCCTATCAATTTCGATGCTTGTGATACCTCTATGTTTGAATTGCATCTAATTGTTCTCTAATCTAAACCATGAATATATACCTGTAGGCATATGTTGGGGTGGCCAAGGACCTTAATGCTATGGTTATAGCTTTCAGAGGAACTCAAGAACATAGGTATGCATGTTCACTTTAGCAATCCTTCCCCTTACAACTGACATGCAAAGGATTTCATGAAAATTTAAGCTAACGAGAGAAGCCTCAATGAATGCGTACACAAGGCACATGGGTCCACTATCCATTCGAATGGAAACAAGGATGAATCATTCCCACCAAGAAACTAAAGTTACTTTCTTGTAATTTTAGATGAACTCACTAGGAGATCACATACTTCACTTATTTTGTTTTGTGAAAAACTTTGTCATGTCTCTTTATCATTTGAGCTTTTCCGTCAGTGATTACTTGTACTTATGTCTACAGCATACAGAATTGGGTTGAAGATCTCTATTGGAAACAGCTTGACATAAATTACCCTGGCATGCCTGGTGCCATGGTGAGTTCCGGAGATGATAAGCCTCTTGCAACCTCTGGATACTTCTGATTTGGATTGAGTTACAGTGTCACTCTATCGATTGTTGCTTAGGTTCATCATGGATTTTATTATGCTTATCACAATACGACAATTCGACCTGGTATTTTGGATGCTGTTATGAGAGCCAAGGATTTATATGGAGACATCAACGTTATGGTGACGGGGCATTCTATGGGAGGGGCTATGGCATCCTTCTGCGGACTTGATCTTGTGGTAAGATAAATTGAAAAAAAAATTCTTATGGATGGCATTTCATTGGTTTCTTTTCTATCGTGTTCTTCCAACTGTTCAGTTTTGGTCTGTTAGGAGTCTAGACTCTTTATGTGGATCTTGAACTTTCTATGGCTCTCTTATTTATATTTACAACTCGTCATACTTAGCATCTTGTATTCTTACATTTTTGGCAAATTCAACCCATAGACAAAACACAAGCAGAATGGGGTACTGACAGTCCTTTACGCAAACAACCTATCATAGAAGCATCAGTTGTGCGAATTGAGTCGTACATGTTAGGCTTTGGAGCTTTGATTTGATTGAATAATTAAATGTAGTGGGTAAAGATATCCAAATATTCATTACAATTTCTACTTGCTGGAAAATCTATGGGATTGTTGATATGTTTATTGTGCGGACATATAACTTTTTTAGGCACTTGAAGCACAAATTTAAGTCATGTAATCTTAAAGTGCTAATACATCTTAAGATAGATTATATATCAATCCTAAATTGTGTTTTGAGCGCTCTTTCTGTTTGTCTCTCTCTAATCAAATGAAGCAGCTCCTCTTCAGTCGCACTACTGGGCCATATATGTTATTGGTTGGCTGGAGCCGATTCCAGTATGTCCAAACTATGCCTTTGTCTCAGCTGTATTATATAGAATAGTCCAGTGACTTTTGTAGGCACCTGTTGCTGAACTGGTACCAGAAAAGGGTACCCACCCCAAAGTCTTGTCCCATTGGTTCTCTCTCCACGACAAGTGGTGATTTTTTTAGAGTCAAACTTTCATGTGGCCAGTGGTAGGATCATAGGTTGCGTAAACTTTAGACTATACCTTTTCTCGCAGTATTAGTAGCAGGTATATATCATCCTAAC
Organism: Rhodamnia argentea; assembly: GCF_020921035.1. Lineage (NCBI taxonomy): Eukaryota > Viridiplantae > Streptophyta > Magnoliopsida > Myrtales > Myrtaceae > Rhodamnia > Rhodamnia argentea. The sequence goes on along the minus strand of NC_063150.1, from coordinate 27,039,075 downwards.
ACCAATGATTTAACATTTCACTTTTGTTTTCGGGTTTCTCGCTAAAATTTGTTCTTAGCTGATTGTGACATCATGCCCATGCGTCGTGGCCCTATTTTCGATTTAGTTTCTTCTTCGCTATTTACGACAGCAAGTTTTGGAGTTCAAGGGGCATGTTGACCATGAACCTGGAATTTTTGTTTATGTCATTAGCAGGATGTGACTCATGCCACCAATATCCAATTGCTTCTTGTGGCCTCATTTAAATGTGCCTCGTTTGTAAATTCGCCCCCAATCCCACTATTCCATATTGTTGGCACCTTTTCTTGGGGCTGAGGGTGGGTTGGCTTTGGCGTGTGTGTGGGGTTTGGTGTTGGGAAACTTATGGATGGGTTCTTGACAGAATAAGACTAGACCTTCGACCCTCATGGTAAAAAAGGACCGTTCTATTTTTCACCGTTGTATGAGATATGCGATATATCGTTATTGCTGCGTAGTGTTCTTTTACGGTCCAGAAAGGGCTATTGATGTATTAACATTCAAGTTATATGGCTGTCTAATTTTGTGTGCTGAGTCTGTTTTTTCAGTTCTAGCATTTGCTTGATTTGCTTATATAACTGGGGACACTTCATTTCCAGGTCAATCATGAAGCACGAAATGTTCAGGTTTTAACATTTGGACAACCTCGTATTGGCAATGCAGCATTTGCGTCTTACTACAGTGACTGCGTGCCACATTCAATACGTATTACTAATGGACATGATATTGTGCCTCATTTGCCTCCGTACTATTCTCGGTTCCCACAGAAGACCTACCATCACTTCCCTAGAGAGGTAAGGCTTTGATCTTGACGGAATATCATGCAAATTATGGGGAATTGTCGCTGACTGAATTTAACGATTGCTTTCATTTCTTTCAACCAATCTAACCGGTGAATTCTCATTTATTTCAACAATGTATGTACTCTCTCTTTGTTCAGCCTATCAAATGTAACTGTCTTGTTTTTTATCTTCTTAGCAAAGCAAGGTAGTTCGTAGTACTCATGACTTTTCAGATATACTTGAGTAACTCTCATTCCTGCAAGAGCAATCATGAGTACTTTCGTGATTGCAAAGTTTGAGACGCATAATAATGTTTGCTATATACTCTCTCTCTCTCTCTCTCTCTCTCTCTCTCTCTCTGATGACCTAGTCTTAAGGTCTGTCAATTATACACGTTTCAAATATTGTATGTCTACTAATGCTTATGATTATTGGTGACTAGCTCAAAGATAGCCGCGGATAAACATATTGATGTGTGATAATGAGAAAATGATTTGATTCCACATGCTTCTCTGATGACTAGTCATAATCTTTGCTGTGTTCACATGCAATTCGACTGTCCCGTTTGTTGTAGGTATGGCTGTACAATATAGGATTTGGTAGTCTGGTTTATCAGGTTGAGAAAGTTTGCGATAGCTCTGGCGAAGATCCATCATGCAGCAGGTAATGAGGTAGTTTCAGTTGAAGCTACTCGTTCAAGCAATTAGTTTGTAGATTTGTCATTCTAGCAGCAATAAGTCATGAGACAGACAGGCTTGTTTTCGAGAATATCAGTCCTTTGTTTCCAGGAATATATTGATGACTGATGAGAGTGCGCGTCTCTGCAGATCGGTAACTGGCAACAGCATCGCGGACCATGTAGTCTACTATGGTGTGGGATTAATGGCTGAAACATGGAGATCGTGCAAAATCGTCATGGACCCACGATTGAAGGAATATGGAGGTGAAGATGTCAATGGAAATCTAATGCTTTCCAGGAATCCTTCTGCTGCTGCATTGAGGCTGCCTTCGGACTCCGATGCCAAGAACAACTTGAGTTAAAATGCTCCTGGGTCAGCACCTGGTTTCTCAAAGATCATCAGGGACCTCTGTGATGACGGCCGTGAAATGCATTCAATCGATCTGTTGTCCATATCCATCACAAGACGCATAGGAGCTCTCTACTCAAATTCACTCTGAATGTAAATTGGGCGAAGTTGAACGAGTCGTACTTGTAAATACAACTTCATGATTTCTGTTGAATGAATGCGTTCATAACTTTACCTGTCAATCTAATCTTGGGCCTGTAGTTTGGTTTACCAGACTTGATAAAATCTAAAGATGTCAAATGAGTGGGTCGGATCAGATTTGGGATGGGTTGAATATGATTCGATCCATATTAACCCATTTAATCTGTTTTGACTTATTTTCATATAGTACAAGTTTAATGATCTATATCCGACCCGATTCGCATTACTTAAATACTTTTATATCTAACCAAATCATAGAATACTTGTTTCTTATAATTTATTAAGAAAAGTGATATTACTAAAACAAGCAATTAATTTTTTAAAATTTTTCTTAAAAAATCAATTTTTTTACAAAGAAATTTCTTATTATTACTCGCCGCCAGCCCCGCCAGCCGCTTGCCCGCCATTGCCGCCCGCCATTGCCGCTTGATCACCCCCATCTCTACCTGCCCACCCCCATCTCTACTTGCCTCCGCCTACCTCCACATAGAATACAGATGCCGGCTTGTTCAGTGGGTTTGATTTAACAATCGCAAGGGGCTTTCACCCTCGAAGCCCATTAAAAGAATGTTGAAGTATTTGGTTCAGCTTTAAACCAGCATTTGACCAAATGCTAGCGTTGTAAAAGCCGAAAGCCCAATGCTAATGGAATTGGCATTGGCTTTCAGCATTTCGCCAAATGCTACAAGATTTTTTTCCTTCCAAAACTAACCTCATCAATTTCCTATATTTTCGATTTTGCCTCCCTTTTTATTGTTTATCTTCTTCGCAGCTATGGGAAATTTTTTAATTAAAAGTTAAAAAATTGCATTTAAAGCCCTTTTGAAATCTTATTTTTACTAAACGCCATTCAATCCAAAGCCCATTTTCAAATGTGATCTTCCCAAACACAATTAGTATTTTCCTAAATTCCTTTAGATAGAAGGTATTTGTATTTTTTCAAAGCTCATTTCAGATACTGAATCAAACCCATCTAAACGTACGGAGGAGCCAATTTTCTGTCCCAATGTGCGTCGCGCCTCATGCTGGTTTTTGTCTTTGCTCCATAAGTCCAGCTTCTCTCGTACATGGGCCGCATCTGTATTCCACGGGGCTGTACAGTTTCATTTCATTTGTGTTTGTTTTCTCGTTGCCGCGGTGGAGCGGTGTTGTTTCTTGGCACAACCTGATCGATGACGTCCTCGACGATCGCGGATCTCGTCTCGCCTAGCATCAGTCCGGCAGACGATGATGATGGCGTTCGATCGAGGGGCCCGAGCCGTGAAAGAGCGACGAAGCAGGACCACGTGAGCTCGAACACGGTTAGTTATTGCGTGCATTGGTAGTGCTCTTGTCGTGGGTGGTTTCATTCGAGAGAAGGGAGTCATGCAGATTAACTGTTAAATCAAGCCACCTTGGGAACAGACGATGACCTTGTCTTGCATCATTTCCACTGATCAGCCTTTGGGACGAAAGTTGTAAGTTTTTACCCTCTTTTTTTTCTGACATACAGGAATTAGAATCAGTGGAAACCTGAAAAAAAAACTAAATTCCCTTCATCATTTCAAAAGATATATTGCTAGTAACTATTACCATCCAAAGCACATTGTGCAAGAGACCAGCTAAGCCCTCGACACCTTATGATTAGTTAAAAAGAGTCTGTACGTCAAGGTAAAAAAGCTAGAGTACAAAACCGAAGTGCTGGAAAAAGATATATTGTCCTCACATCTATATATTTTTTTACTTGATTGAGTTTGGTTGTCAATTCTACGCATTAACTGACTTAGCCACAGTTTACCTGCACATAAAGATCATGTAAATTTTTCTTTGTTGTTATCGAGAGGAAAAGCTCAAGTCATCATATAGTACTTTCGTCAGGGAGAGATTTTTCTTCCTGAAGCTCCATTCTTAGGATAACCAGAAGGTGAATGACAGAGCTTCTGTCCCCGATTAAAGCCTACACATTTGAGTATGCCCTTCGTTGTTCAAGGTGTAACAAATTTAACGGGGTATGGATATTAGCTTCAAATTTACAGTACAACCCAACAGATTTCGAGGATCTCACATAAAAGATCAACGTGCAAATTGACAAAATTAATGTACTTGAATGTAGTAAAACTAGCATCAATTTGACCTTTTTTTTTTAAATATGTTGGCAACTTAATTCGCCAACCAAAACCATCAAAAGAGAATATACCTAAAGCATATCGAGCTCATGAAATAGATCGAAAGAAACCATGATCCCATTTCATGAGTAGTTTACAGCCATCCATCTTAAGGTAGAAAGTGGTTGCAAACATGGCGTGTAACTAACTATGCAAGGGTTCAAGTCTCAAGTTGACTTACCAAATTGTGATTCTAATTTAATATTAAAAAAAAAAAAACGATTCCAGGAATGGCAATAATGAATGTCTGCTGAAATGACATAGGGCAATAAGCAATTTTTTTAAGTCTCAAAGCTTCCTAGATAACATATCTGGTTGTAACTGCAGGACCTTTCAAGAATCGCATGCACTTCTTATTTGAAATTGCACTCCTCTGCAGAGCTTGTCATCTTAAATTTTTCGAGAAATGGTTGATTCTCCTAAGCAATGCCGGACATCCCATCATTTGAATCTCTTCAAGTTGAAACAATCGGGCCTCACACGTGTTATACTGTCTCCGGTAAGTACTCCAACCCCATCAACTCACATTGAGGATGTCAAGGCCTTCAATCAACAATTCTTCCAGAGATTCCGGTAGTTTGCGATGAGCAAAATCCACATTACTACAATATTCTAGTGCAACCGACTTCCAACTTTTTCAAACGAGTTGGCTCAAGGAAAATCACCCTTTTTCGGGATTGAAGAGCTCCAGAATTCATAGATTCCCCAAAATCCACATTACTACAATAATCTCTGCTATTGCAAAGTTCTCCATTCTTAGTTCTAACAATCTTTTCAAGCTTGAGAGATCCATCACTGTTCTCATCCACCAGCAAGATTCAACAGAAAAAGTCGAGGGAAGCTTTGGGAGGCACAACAAATTAGCGCACCGGCATTCTCGTCTTTTGAGTTGAGAAAGCTGATCAATATCTATTGATAAGGTGGTCGCAACAGCAGACAACAAAGTCAAAGACTCCAGTTTATTTGATATGACAATGCACCATGGCAATTGTTCAACGGGTAAGGATCCGGTCGAATGGCCAAATACAAGCTATTCAAACTTGTCGGGTTTGAGAAATCTGAAAATGTTGTCATGGATGTATCAATATGTAAACCGACAAGACTTTCTGGAAGCCATGGCACTTCGGTATGTTTCGATCAGAGTCAATTTCAAGGTAGAATCTGCAAATGTCATTTATAATTTCAAGTGGCAAGCTTTCAGCGTGTGCTGCATTTAGTTCTCCAAGCTTTTAAAGCAACCACAAGGCACTAGGTATCTTTCCATTGGAACGGTTATTCGCCCTCACTTGTTTCTAACTTTTCATGTTTCCCATTGAGTCAGGTAGCTCTTTAATGCACGTGTAGGAGACATCTAACTCTAGTAGCGATTGCAGATTGCCAATTGAGTCAGGATGGCTCTGTGCACATCTACATTTGTCTTCAAAGACAAGTATCCATGGCTTGTAAGGGCTCCAGTCGACAGGGAAAGTTGTATATTATGGTGCTTCTGAAAGATGGCCTTGGTAGAGATGTCAAACGACAAATGGAAGAGATTATCCTCATCGATGAACAATGCGAAGCACTAAGAATTTTGAGATCCTTTAGTGATCAATATTTAGCATTGAAGAATTCAGTGTGCCTGAATATCATAGATATTTCCCACGAGTGCATTCAATTGTTTCTTCTGGTCTAAATCATGAAATGGAAGAGAACTCTTTTACTAGATAGTCTCCGTTTAATTGTCTTGATCCCCTCATTTTTTTGTTTGGTCAAATTGATCCCTTCATTAACATTGCTTGTTCAGTAAATTTCCTTTTCTGGAGATAGGAGATGAGTTGATTCTGCAAGTACTGAATACCCTCGAACTCTAAAGTATCAAATTGTTAGAAACAAAGCAACAGTGCTCAAAATGTGAAAACTGATTGTAGATAATTTTGGCGATGGTCGACTTTACAACAATTTGTGCCTATCATGCAAATGAGCAATACTACCGTGAGTACCATTTTCACATGGAAAGGTCCATGAACTGGTTTTAGCAGGCGCAACTAAGACCATATGGGAACTGATCAGCCTCTCTCTATACACTTCTTCAAGCACACACAAATTTTTCTCCCCATCCAGACAAGACCTTCAAGTTTTTCCTGGTTAAAGAATATTTGGGAACTGATAAGAAAGTTCTATTGAATATCAATGAAGAGAACACACGTGCAGATGAAGTGCAATGTTCATTCTTATGGCTCCACAAAAAAAGATTAATCAACAATCAGTTTTGCTTAAATAGCCCTTTGACCCCCCAAAACATTACATGATGCCCCAGATTGCACGACGAGTCCCTCTGCCCTGCCCTAATGGTTTCTCTTCTCTGGAAAAGAAAGGCAAAACATTCAACTGAAACTTCACATCAAGCTCAACAGATTTAACAATTTCATCCGCAGGCAATGACTTCGCTCACTAATCTTCACGTTTCTGTCTCAACAGATGAATCCACAGTTTACCACCCCCAAGATTGTGAACGGGAATTTAGTCGACATTAAATGTCATCTTCATTTCCCTTTATGCAGTCTTCGTTTGTGCAGCTGCCCAATGAGCCACAGCTCCCTGCACAGAAAGATTTCTTTAAGTTTCTCGAACTCTAATTCCTCTCGGCAACATTAGAAACCAACCAGCAAAAAGGCTGGTCATTTGAGATATCTCCCATAGCACTTCTTGTCCATCTTAAAACCTAAAAGATTCCTCTAGTATAGCTTTAGGTGAATGGAAGGGTTTCTGTTTCTGATAATCACCTAGGCATAACCATTTCTAGAAGTTGTAGGCCATAATGGAGAAGAGTCTTATCATATGTCCTACTCACCAGTCATACTGAAATACTAGCCTTTGACTGTGAGATGATTTATGATACCTTGGAGAAGCTAGGTAGCTCCTCTCTCTTGTCACAGATGGAAGTTTTGCTGCGCCAACTATTGATGCCGCTACCGAAGTGAAATTCGCCTTTCTTCATTTTATAACTCCTCCCTAACATTTGCAAATCCCAGTAAGAAGCACACCTTTCCTGGAAAATGAACTGAACATAAGTATATCAATACAGAGTGTCTGCTTCTTCACAGTTGCATCAATGAATTTGTCTTTTTTTTGGTCTAAATATCGATGAGTTAATTATGCTGTAAAGTTCCAGGATAAGAACCATAGTTATATGGCCTTCCAACACACATTCCATCTAATTGTTTGCCGTGTAATGAAGTTATCTCCAATGCTAAGCAAGGTTATCAACTTTGAAATATGTGAAGCGGCAAATTGACAATGATCTCTAATGATTTGTTACATATCAAATAGAAAAGAAGCAATCGACATGCATGCCTCCAGCTGGGAAACATAAAAGCAAGGAGAAACCATCCAAAGAAAATATAGCTAAAAAGAAAAAAACCAAACTAGGGAAACAGGAAGAATATTTGTGCATATTTAAGAACCTATGGTTGTACAGAGCTATCATAATTTCAATACCTTCATCAGATTTTCAGTCATCAACTCGTGAAAAGGTAATTGAAAAGTGCATCTGAAACTTCTCTGTTCATATATGTGAAAAAATTTGATTGCAGAAAAGGGAAAACATTGATGGTCAGATGAAATAAGTTGCCTCAATTTGTTTAAAGTTTGCGCACAAGGAAACAATTTGTGGTCGTGCATCAAGAAGCTTTCAAGAGAATATGCAATTATTCCTCGTCGTCTTCTCCCTCAGTTTCAGATTCAAATTCCTCTCTCTTGTTCCCCAGATTCAGATTCAGGTCGGTCAGACTGTCCTCATAAAATTTGATCGACTTCTCCGAGCAAAGAGAAGAAATTTCCTCCACATTTAATTTCCAGCAATGATTCACTACAACCATTCGTAGTCCTGTCAAGCTCGACAAATCAGGTAACTTCTGTAAAGATCCACAAGATTGAATCTCCAATTTTTCCAAAGACTCTGGAAGTTCGCCTTGAATCTCAACCAGATTACCACATCTGACCATGCAAACCTCTCGCAGCCCTGTCAAGCTCGACAAATCAGGGAACTTCTGTAAAGATCCACAAGATCGAATCTCCAAAATTTCCAAAGACTCTGGAAGTTCGCCTTGAATCTCAACCAGATTACCACATTCACCTAGGGAAAACTCTCGCAGCACTGTCAAGCTCGACAAATCAGGGAACTTCTGTAAAGATCCACAAGATTGAATCTCCAATTTTTCCAATGACTGGTAGTTTGCATAGAATCTTATCCAGATCACCACATTCACCTAGGGAAAACTCTTGCAGCCCTGTCAAGCTCGACAAATTAGGGAACTCCTGTAAAGATCCACAGGAACGAATCTTCAAAATTTTCAAAGATTGTGGTAATTCGCCTCCAATCTCAATCAGATTACCACATCTATATATTGAAACCTCTTCCAGTCTCATCAAGCTTGACATATTAGGCAACTTTCGTAAAGATCTCCATGAAGAAATTTTCAATTTTTCCAAAGGCCCTGGTAGTTTGCCTTGAATCTCACCCAGATCATCACAGTGACCTATGGAAACCTCTCGCAGCCTCGTCGAGCTCGATAGATCGGGGAGCTCCCGTAAAGATTTACAGTCATAAATCCCCAATTTTTCCAGAGACTCCGGTAGTTTGCCTCGAATCTCGGCCAGATCGCCACATCTTCTTACCTGAAGACTTGTTATTTCGCTCGAATTTGTCAGATCACTTAGATCAGGCAGGAACTGTAGCTGTTGAAATCCTTCAATATGCAACACTCCTGGATAGTTTCGAGCAATTGCAAGAATTGCATCAACATTTAATTTTTCGCATTCGTGTATCCAAATCACATGCTTACCCACGAAGTTGGACAGATCGGGCAACTTCACTAACGAAGGACAGGCAAAAATACTAAGTTTATCCAAAGACAGTGGTAGTTCGCCTTCAATCTCAACCAGATTATCGCAATTTAATACGTGAAGCCACCTCAGTTTGTTTGAATTGCGTAGATCAAGTAGTACCTTCAACCGTTCAAGGTTATCAAGCGACAAATCTCGTAGGTTCTCCAAACAACCAAGGCCTTGAATCTCTGCAATTCCAGAGTTGACAATCTTGAGAGATGATAGTTTCTTCAAACCCGATAGATCCATCGAGCGAAGTGAGTAGCATTGCCTCAAACTTAAGGAGGATAGATTCTTCAAATTCGATAGATCCTCCATCGAGCGAAGTAAGTAGCATTGCTCCAAACGTACGGAGGATAAACTTGAGGGAAGCCTCCGGAGGCGACGGAGATTAGGGCAGCGGAGGTTAAGGGACTTGAGATGAGGAGGGAGGCTAAGGTCTGTTGATACGGTGACCATATAATCAAAATCCAGTCTCAGGGACTCCAGTTTGGTCAAGTCCACAATCCACCGTGGTATCCAATCTTCCCCAAGCCCATTTAATTTCCCACCATCACCAGGTCGGGCGAATGTCAGATCCAATTCCTTTAAATGAGTGAGGTTCTTGATATCTGGAAACGTCTCCACGCACAATTTATCCAAATGAAGAATAGTAAGACTTTCAGGAAGCGGCGGTAGTTCGTTTATAACCGCCTCCCTCAATTTCAAGATGCTCAGGGATTTATTCTCGTAGATGCTACCACTTATGTTTCCATGTAAACGCCCGACACGTCCGACGGCTTGTACTTTTTCGAGCTTCCCAATCTTCCAAAATTCCTCGGGTATTTTGCTTATCTTAGTGTCCCACATCTTCACCGCTTTCAAATTCCTCAACTCTCCGATGGAACGAGGTAGTTCTTCGATCAACGTGTGGGATATATCCAACTCAATCAATGACGTCAATTCTCCGATTGATTCCGGAAGCGTCTTCAATGATCCGCACCGGTTCGTAGATAGGTATTCCAGGCCCGCAAGACCTTTACCCAGATTGTCCGGTAGACTCTCAAGCCTATAACAGTAGGATAGATCCGGAACTTTCAATTTCTCCATCGCCCGTAAAAGAAAAATCATGCAAAGGTTTACTTTTGAATCCAATAAGACGAAATAATAAGTGTCGTCTAAAATATGACATACTTGAATGTGGCTCCATCCTTTCCAATCATGCATAATAGTACTCTGTGATAGATTAAGAATAACCACATTTTTCATGGAGAAATTTGCAATGTTAAATGTTGGGGGAATATTGCGCCATGAAAGCCATCGTAGTTTAGGGACGAGATATGACTTCTCAAGACCATTTGATGGGGTTCCGTGCCAAAGAAGCTTGTCTTCGGCACGAAAATCTTCTTTCCGACCGTCCACTTCAAGGAATTTCAGCTCTGGTAGGCTCTCAAAGTCCTCGTAGGTAAAACGACGCTGCTGGTCCAACTTGAGACGAAGAGCTTGAACTTCTTTACGTCCCCGCCCAAAGGAAAAATTTAATAACCAAAAAAAAAAAAAATGAAGGGGAACGCATGTATTCAAATCCACTATATTAGGCAGCTGTGTTTGGTACTATCATTCTTTTTGTCCCCGTCCGAAGGGAAAATTTAAAAACAAAAAAGTTGAAGGGAAACGCATTTATTCAAGTCCACTCTATTAAGCGATTGAGTTCGGTGCTATTATTCATATAATCTTAAAAGAGCAAAAAAGAAGGCGGGGGGAAAAACGATTGAGGAAGTCGTAATGGTGCTACACAATACAACAAGGAACTGCCTTTTTATTCCAAAAAAAAAGGAAACATAAACTTTTATACGGGGGAGGGGGATGATTTTACGTTATGTCTCGTGAGCAAATCCAATCCTTCTTCGGGATCCCACACTCTACTCTGCTTCTCCTTCTGCATGCCACTTTTTTTAAGAATTATTTCTCTTCCAAGGTCTCTGAGTTGGTCGTGCATCCACACTTCATTATACTCGTTGATCTTTATCAAAGACATGTTCCGCAAAACTTTCATGTCTACTTTCGGGTAAAAATTAGATTCATCCCAGAAATGAACCAGAATGTTTTTGTCATATTCAATGAAAAGACAAGCTATATCGAAGAACATATGTTGTTGTCGAAAATCTAATGCATCAAAGCTTATTTTCAGTTTACTCTGAACTTTATCATGAGGAACTCTTTCAAGCTTCTCCAATTCAGCGTCCCACATATCCTTATCCTGTCCAACGCGACCTAAATGTGAACCAATGACCTCAAGAGCAAGCGGAAGACCTCCAGCAATTTCTACCGCTCTCTTGGATTGGTTGATGTACTCATCCAAAGGAGAATCTCTTCTGAAAGCATGTTTGCTAAAAAGTTGAAGAGATTGATAGGGATCCATGAGGCCAACCTCATAAAGATCCTCTTCGGGAACGTTGAGAACCTGTTTGTTTCGTGTTGTAATAATAAGTTTACTTCCTTTGCCAAACCAACCATGGTTTCCTACAAGCGCATCCATATGTTCCGTGCGATCCACATCATCGAGAAGGAGGAGGACTCTTTTATCAGACAACATTTCTTTGATGATCTTAATCCCATCAATTTTGAGGATATCACGGATGAGCTGTTTCTGTAAGAATTGAATGCCTTGACGTTTTGACGTTTCTCGAATATCGCCAAGAAAGCAACGATACTCAAAGTCGAGTAAAAGCTTATTGTAGATCAATTTGGCAATAGTGGTCTTCCCGATGCCACCCATCCCATGGATTCCTATAATCCGTGTTTCACTTGTCTGAGCACCCATCATTATCATGATTGCATCCACGTGATTGTCGACACTGACCAAGTGATCTGATACCGCCAAATAAGCCTTTTTCAATTTTTGGAAAACCTCCTCGGTGAGTGCTTTTGCAAACTCTCCTTCTCGCCTGGTGTTTGTATGACGTCAAAAGGTACCGAGTTAGAAAATTGGGTTCAACCATCCTATATTCTGACAAGACCAAATTGAAAATTACAGACCTATCCGACACGTGCTCTTCGAGGATTTATTTTTTATTGTGCATGAATTAGCGTCGGTACTATGGGTTAATGAGTGGCCTAAACTAAAAATATGTCGTTTGAAATGAAAAAGGGACAAATTCAGGACTGTGCGATTATTTAGCATGATTTCTGCAACATAATCTTTAACAGAAAAAAAAAAATTCAATTTCAACCGATCTAACACATATGTAGAAAAAGAAAGCAATTGAAATGCATATAATTGTAAAGAAAGAAGCCACATCAGACGAAATGCCAAAAACAATCACCTGTTCTCCCACTTGCCATGCAGGTTCCATCCGTTTATTGCCCCAACTGCAGTGAGAGCATCCTTCCACTCTTGCATAGTTTTTTCATCATGCCGCTTCTTGTTTTTATGTGAACGAAAGGCCTCTCCATAGCCCCCAGTTTGATGTCGAACCTCTGAAGGTGCCACATCATAAAAAATGGGCATGATCTTTTGTCCACTAATTTTCTGGCACTCGACCATCTGGGCTACCTCCTTGAGACACCATACGCTGGAGGGATAACCTTTCGAAAAGATAGGAATTGAGATCTTTGATTGATTAACTGCTTGGAGAAGTTCTGGGGCAAACTCTTCCCCAACGCGGAGCTCTTCATCGTCCTTATAAACGCGGATTCCTGCATCTTTCATACGAGTGTAGAGGAAGTCGGTAAAAGCTGCTCGAGTATCTGGTCCTCTGAAGCTCAAAAATACTTCATAGTCATATCCGGACGAAGGAGCCAATCCTTGACCTTCTGTTGAAGTGTGAGCAGAAGAAGCGCCTCTTGTTGTTTCATCATTTGCAGCTGCATCGTCATTCGCCTCCACTCCATCGATCTCTCTTGATCTTCCCTTGAAGAAAAAATTGAACAACATAGCAGCAAACTCAGTACAGCACATTGCGAAATCCAAAGCAAGTTTGGAAGCCGAAACTAAAAAATGGAGATCTCTCTGTAGGTCAGCAAACTTGGAAACGAGGAGTGGCTCAAAAAATGCAGAGAGTCGAGGGCCAGTTTGCTCGAATTGGTCAAATAAGAAAGGTTGATTGCAGCCTGTGAAAGTTTGGCGAAATGCAGGTTTTTCAACACATTAAAAAAGACAAGAGTGGGGCCCTTCCCAGCCCAATTCTTCTCTTTTCTCTGCACCATCGTAGATTCTTTTCTTGCTCGTTCTTTTTGAATTATAGAATTCTAATTAAAGTTAATATAATAAAAAATTCTAAACTAGTAAATATGATTTAAATTTATTTTAAATTAATTTTTTAATCATGAAGAATCCATATTCCCCTGATAAATTTTTTTAATCACAAAAAATCTCAAATTGATATACTTGTGATAAATTTACCGTCTATTAGTTCACGTTAAATTCTATTTTAAATTGTTGAATTGGATGACACGTGACGGTTGATGGACGAACTAATTTAGATTTTTTGTCTTATATGTGTTACAAATATACCAGTTTAGGGTCCGCAATTTAACGTACAATAGGGAATGGAAAATTTGTAGCAACTGTACCAATTTGAAGTTTTTGGTATTTAAAAATTAATTTAAAATAAATTTATCGCAAGTGTATTAATTTAAATTTTTTTGTGATCAAAGAATAAATTTGAGATAAATTTATTATTAATGTATTACTTTGAGATTTTTGATGATATATCAACCCTTATAATTATTTTGTGATTGAGTTCACATGAATCAATACATTAGGTGAATTATCTATCGGGTCTACCCGATCCATCGGTATACGTGAGCTCGGAAATGCGATATTACCGCTCCCCCATGGCCGTGTGACCACTGATAGACAGCTGACAGCACGCGCTCCATTCGTAATCAGTGACCATGACCCCTGCTCTTCCCTCTGCTCCTTCGTCCCCCATCAGTTGCATTTGTCTTTAGCTATGGTCGAAATTACTCAATGCCCTCATGAGAGTTGGAATTATTATCTTTTTTCTCTTCGGGTATTGAGTTTAACGATGAACAGGGCTGAAGGCCCCTCTCCGTCGCTTTAAAAAAAAAATTGAGCGAATTAACTGACTCGAGCCGCAACGCTGCCACTGCGGCCATGCAAACACAGTTCTGTGGCCGTGCGAGGCCAGCGAACTCTGCCGATCGCAACTCTTCTATGGACATAGGTCGTGAGCTCCGCGCACAAAGAAAAAAAGTGGTGAAGTCATAGAAGACGACTCTAGCGGTCAAAGTTTAATTTTTTTGTTCTTTCCTGGAAGACTTGACTTAAGCAAATCTTAGAGATGTAGAAATGAGATAATACCGGTGATGGATGGATGGATGAGCTAAGATCCTCAAAGTTGGCACGCAAGTGCATGAGCGGTGTGAACGCGCCAACGCCAGTGAGACCACACCTTCAGATTTCGATTCGGTACAGATGTTTGATTGAACGAACCGATTCACACTTGATAAGGACAAGACAACACGGAAGAGGAAGCACATGGTGGGCAGCCAAGAAGATTAAGCCAAACAAAAAAGAGAAATCTTGCTAGATCCGTAAAAATGTTCTATTCTCTCTTCTTCTTTTTTTGGGTCAAAAAAATATTCCACTTTGGAGCTCATAGGTTCTTAAGCCTTTTTTAAGATTTGAGTTATTAATGACGATGGCGCAATGAGGTAAAAAAAAAAAACTCTCGTAAAATATCAAATTTCATGAATTGAGATTAGTGAAAGATTAAATTTGCTCTCGCATAGCTTTATCTTTGATTATGCTCCACTGAACCTTTTGTTTTAGTAATCAAAAGTCCAAAAGTCTCGTTGCAGATATTTTTAAATCAGACTTCTTCGATTTGAATTGAAATTGAGCTGTCCTCCATTTAGCTCAAAAAGCTCCGGGGAAAAAGAGAAACTAGGTTGACTCCACTCCCTAACTCCACCTCTTTCAAAGTGGGAAAGCAAAAAAACCTTTGGGATTGATGCAGGGCCCGCTATCAAGACCTCTGTTACTTCACCCCAGAAATATTAAAGAACTTAAAAAATTGCACCTTATTAAATGTTTGTTCGGTAACGATTCTGATAAAAAAAATTCAATTTTAATCCAAAAATTTAATGCATCTTATTAAGGTTTAAGACATTTCGTATTGATGCGGGTCCCGCCATCAAGACTTTTATTCTTTCACCACATAATTTTTTTTTGGTCTAACATCGCATCATATTAAAGAATATATATATTAAATCGCGCATTTATTTTCAAATTTAAGTTCTTAAAATTTCACATGATATCAGAGCACGGGATTACGAGTCCAAATCTTTTCACTATTGTCAAACATGCTCTTAAAAGACCTTATTATCTAAGTAATTTTTTCTTTAATGGTTTGATTTACCTAATTGAAACAGCTGGCAACCATAATCGCACCAATAATGCAAATGCGCAGATATAAATTGATACTTCACTGTCCAGGATCAGTATCCATGCGCTTAGAGTTGTCCCAGAAGCAACAAAAAGAAATTAAAAAAAACAAAGGACAAGTGCTATTATAGATTGATCTATTGAACTTATTTGTCAAGTCTACGTTATGAATATCTTCCTGCAATATCTAAGCTAACTTGAAAAAGTTAAAATGTCATGAGATTTTTAAAGACAATTAAGATTTCAGCACAAAATATTAATTGGAAGCTCACATTCTCTCGTGATAACATCGAATGTCCATGACACTTTTAATAGCAAGTGGAAAGTTCAAGATTCTCTAAAATGTTAGGCTAATGAGATCTGGGAAAGTTTCACTTCTTCCAAAAGTGATTTGTGTTTTTTTTTTAATAAAGGAAATGAAAACTGTCCAGATTTTCATGCTTTTATAATATCTAGGTTCATAGATCTATATATTCACTTGCTAAATTATAAATTAAGATTTCATCATATCAATTAATATATCACTTTTAGCATACTAATTAACATTACTCGTTAATGACCAAAACTTATTTGTCAAACTTCAAATGATGGAGAGCAAGTGCGTACCGTGTAAAAGGCCGCATCTTCTCGAACAAAATTGGAAAAGAAATCCATAATTGTTGGCTTGGAGCCATTTCTTGGGAGACCTCCCTCGACCGTCGTTCACGGCGAAATTGCCCCAGAGAATCCAAGGAACGATGTTGTTAAAAGCAAAAGTGATAGTGGAAAAAGGTACAAAGCAAAGAAAAAAGAAGATGGGACATCCCAATGTGGAAAAGAAGAGCCACCACCGCTTGAGCGTGCCCTTCGGGCTATCCCCAACATTTTAGTCAAAAGAAAGTTTCTTTAAGAAACGCACAAGGATAAAGATTCATAATTAAAGTACTGTCTCTTTCTTCATTTTTTTTTTTTGCTTTGACTAAATCATCTTCGAACAAGGGAGATTTAATATCACAAAAAAGCCGTATATTTATAATAAATTTATCTTAAATTAATTTTTTGATAAAAAAAATAAAAATACAATTACTGGGTAAATAAACTAGTGGGATTCTACAAACATCGTCAATTGGATCTTCTATTTTGCTGCTGTCAAATTCGAAGCAAATCGTCGAATTACCGATGGTGATGGAAATTTTCCTACTACATTGGTAAATTCAGAGAGGAGTTGGCTAATTTACGGATTCATTGGGATGTTGCTAAATTTTGAACAAAAATGGTAATATTGTTCCCACTCTTACCAATCATTTCTATTTTTTAGAAGTATCATGATTATTCGATTTTAATGCTTTCAAATTTTTTACAATTTATTCAGTAATTTACGACTTCATTGGACTATTGATAAGCTCTTAATATTGCGAGTAATTTACTTACGACAATGATAAAATCTCGAAAGATTTGGTAATTTGTTACTTCACAGGAATGTAGACAAATATCTAATAGTGTTGGTAATTCACTAGGGCTTCGCTCGGCAAGCAAGTTGTTGGTGACATTTTCTTTATCAGTAAAGCAGAGGAAGGCTTTGGACACCGGCTTGCTTTCATAAGTACTCAAAGCCCTTGAGTTTTGAAGTTTCTCGAATGTTTTCGAACAAAAGCGACAATCCTCATAATCATACGACAGAATGTAGATGGTTTTGGCAATAGTTGTCTTTTCAATGCTACCCATCTCAAGGAATCCAACAATAGAGCCTATTGTTTCCATGATCACATCCACATGTTGGTCGACACCGACCAAGTAGCCTGTTACTAGCGAGATAAGCCTGTCTCGAACTTATTGAAATCCTTTTGGCAAATCTGTTTCCGAACCCGCCTTCTCGCCTAGTGTCTACCAGAGCTAAAAGGAAAAATGAATTAAAAGATTGTGTTTAACCAAACTATGTCCCGACATGACCAAACGAGAAACCGCAAGCCTAGACGAAATGAATTTCCTACATAAAACAACTCAGTCACAGATGAATTAGCTTTTGTAGCGAGAGTTAATGAAAAAGGACATGTACTGAAAAATGCGGTTTGAATTAAGATCAATCCGTGCTTCTTTTTCAGCATGCTTTAAGGTATCTTACTTCCATAGACAAAGCCCAAATTTTAACGAACTAACACAAAAACCTGGAAAATGTTCAATTGAAACGCATTGAATTTTAGTGAAACAAGGCACACAATGCACGCCATTAAGGGCCCGCATGGTAACACTTATCTACCAAAAATTAATTTCGACCGTGAAGTTGATTTTTCTATTTTTCCTCAAAAGCGAAAGTTGATTTTTCTACTTCTACTCCAAATTGATTTATGATAAGAGAAATTTGTTTGATAACTGTTGAAAATTTCTACTTTTGAAATATTATTAACAAAATCTTCGGCGATCAGCGGCCGGCGGTGGTAAGCGGAGGTCGGTGTGGTCGAAGAAGTGATTCTAAAGTAGAGAAGTAAAAATTTTTAACTTCTCAAAGTTGGCCAAAAACCTTCCGGAAGTTGAAAATCTTACCATAAGTTAAAAATCCTACAATAAGTCAATTTTTTTTACCAAACAGATTTCTACTTCGGTAAGGTTTTTACCAAATGGATTTCCCTGCCAGATTGACTTCTGATAGAGAAATCCAGAAGTAGAAGTGTTATCATGCAGCTCCTTATTTAACTTATAATGCAGAATTGACTAAACATGCAAAGAATCGAACTTGCCACAATTGGTCAATAAAAATGATTAATTGCAACATCACTCCAGCCGGTCGAAGTTGACAAATGCAGGTTTTTTGACACGAACCCAACTCTTCTCTTTTCTCTGCACCATCATAAGATTCATAACGCAATTTCAATTCTTCTCCTTCGGTCTTATACTTTTTTATTAGTCAAATTTGTGCGGCTACTTCGCACTCAAACTTATCGCAGATTGCGGGGATGACTTTGCAAGAGGCACGCTTGCTTCTTTGCCTGTGCATAATTCTATCGTCACTTCCTTCCAGTTGAGCCTGTGTTTGGGGAAAACCGCCTCCAAATTTATTTTTTTTTGCCCTGTCCGATTCTGTGAAATTGCAATACAAGTTTGGAATAATATGGCAATTTCAATCCCGACATGGGCTAGAAATGCATCCTTCTATTTGGAATAATCTTGTTTAAGTATTCATGTAAATCGATATTTGAAGTGTCGGTAGAGATTTAGGAACTTTGGATTTGAAAAAAAAAAGTCAAAATGTACTTTGCCAGAATGTTTAATGTGCTCAATATAATGATGTCGGGACTTTTGATATTTGTTTAATGTAATCTATGAACTACATAAAAGTGTTCATTATTGACTAAATTGTTAATGTGTAAATAGTTCGGAGATTATATTGAATAAATTTAAAATTCGGCTATTATATTATACGTCGAATTAAATTTTAAGTATCATTTAGTAATATCATCACTCTCTCATCTAACCGACGACGGCTGACATTTCGCACTGCATCTACCGTAATCACGCGCACCCATCTTTTTTCCTCCGATCTTATATTTCCTTATCAATTGCATTCAGTCTTTTGCTGCTGCCAAAATACCCAAATACCCTCATGGCGAGGACTCTTTTTTTTTCCCTTTTTTCTGGTATTGATTTTAAATGGTAAACAGGGCTTAGGGCCTCTCTCCGCTGTTAAAAAATTCGAGCTAATGAACTGAGTCATTTGACCCACAAGGGAAAAAAAAAAGAAAGGCCTTAGTCGAGCCTCAACTCCATGGCCATACTGTAACAAATTTGTGACCGTGCAAAGGCTAGCGACCACTGCCGGTCGCGACTTCCATGGACATAGGTTGTGAGCTCTACACGACCCCTTTGACTAAATTAAGCATGTGCAAACAGCACAAGAAGCCGATGCAGTTTCAGATCTCGAGGAGCACTGAATGGGCAAAGTGCTGTGATTGCTGGAGTTGGTCAGCATATGAACAATTTGATTCATTGCAGCCTGTGAAAAGTTGACAAATGCAGGTTTTTGGACACCAGAGTGGGGCCCGTCCCAACCCAACTCTTCTCTATTCTCTACACCATCATGAGTAAGGGGGAGAAAATGATTTGGGATTTTGGGTATTAAAAAATTAATTTAAAACAAATTTACCATAAATATCAATTTAAAATTTTTTGTGATCAAAAAATTAATTTAAATAAATTTATTATTAATGTACTAGTTTGAGAAATTTCATGATATATCAATCATTTTAATTATCATGTGATTGAGTTCACATGCACCAATAGATTAGGTGAATTATCCATCGGGTCCACCTCATCTATGTATACGTGAGTCCAGACACACGATATTACCGCTCCCGACCACTAACCATCGATTGGTGACTGCACGCGCTCCATCCGTAACCAGTTATCACGATTCCCGTCCTTTCCTCTGCTCCTCCCTCTCCTATCAGTCGTATTTGTCTTTTACTACAGCCAAAATTATCGAAATGCCCTCATGAGAGGAATTATTCTCTTTTTCTCTTTCGGTATTGAGTTTAACGACGGATAGGGGCTGAAAAAAAATTGTCGGTCATCTCCCAAGTTAAGAAAAAGTATTTTTTTTTCTTCCTTTCATTTTTAAGAGAGTGCCCCAAATTTTGCATTTCATAGTTCAGACGAAACAGTTTAGGAACTTATTCAGACCTAAGCTATCAAGAAGCATCGTCGATCACAATTTCTTCTAAGAGACCGGTAAAATCTGTCGCGGCATGCATGAACAATTGCGGATAAATAGAGGTAACATGGATGATGTGGGTTTAGCATAGTCCAAAGCTGATGGATGAGCTCACCAACTCAAAGTTGCCGGCAAGTGGATGAGCGATGTGAATTAGGAGTGATCGGTTTTCGGTCCGGTCCGATTCTCCTTAAGAATCAAGAACTAGACCGGTGGTCCTAGTTCTCCTCAAGAATCAAGAACTGGACCAGTGATCCCGGTTCTCCTCAAGAATCGAGAACTAGATCGATGGTCCCGATTCTCAATTTTTTGAAACTTGGAACCGGACCACCGATCCAATCAGATTCCCGAACAGTTCCATTGGACCGGATACATATATATATATATATATATATGCACCATTTCTAACATGGAGCACACGAGCTTGACCGACTATCTGGACAAGTACACTTTGTATGAATGGTTTAGTTCCGACTGGACTCTTTATAAGTATTATTTGCAGGATAAGTTTCTTTTTTCTGTTTTATTAAATTGTTCTCTATCCTCTACAGTAGCTTCATTAAGTGGGTCGTCTGAAGCTTTTGATTGACAAACGGAAACATCCTTCATGCTTTACCACGATTGATTGTGGAGAGATGAGTTACTTCATTGTTGACGTACACAGAGATTTGTTTAAATTAGATTTTGTCCATATGTGATACGAGAATCCCTTGCTACTCCATAAGGATTATTCTTTTAGTTGTCTTAGTGCCTCAAACATGGCACAAGTTTGTGAAATTAGCTTTGGACCATCTCCATTATGTTTTCTTTGCGTTTTATTGGTTTGTTTATTTCCCAAACCTTCTTTGTCTGGGGTCCGAAGCCAACTTCGGGTTTTCCCTTGATGATATGCACCGAACTTAAAATAAAAAATTAAAAAAAATTTGATCAATTTGGTCCGGGCGGTTCGGTCTTGGAGGACCCTAAAATAGGAAATCGGACCATCGGTCTCGACCCGATCTGAACGGTTTCGGTCCAGATGGTCTGATTTGCTCACTCTTGATGTGAACGCGCCAACGCTAGCAAGACCAGACTTAAGATTTTGATTGGGTACATATGTTGATTGAAAGAACCGATTGACACTTGATAAGGACAGGACAACGTGGAAGAGGAAGCACATGGTGGGGCAGCCAAGAAGATAAAAAAAGAAAAAAAATCTTGCTAGATCCGTAAAAATGTTCCATTCTTCCATTTTTTTTAGGTCGAAAAAAAAAGTTCCACTTTGGAACTCATAAGTTCCTAAGCCTTTCAGGCGTAGATCCGAGTATGACAACAGAAATTTTGAGGTAAAAAAAAAAAATTTGGGGCAAAAGGGGCCCATGCTCCACATAAAATGATTCGCAGCAATTATGTGTACAATTATCTTTATCATGGGGTGATTTCGACTTTCGGCGAAGAGTTTATTAAACGGTACAGAGAAAAATTTATAATATTCTCCATTAAAAATGCACGCAAAAGGAGAAAATTTTAACAAAATGGAAACTATGTCTACGGAGAATATTCAGACTTCAAAAGACAAAATAAGAAAAATAGAAAAAGAAAAAGCCAATTGATGATTCGTGTTATGTCGTGCGGCCACTTTCTTGGTTGTGTTTCCACCTGTCATGAGCGCCTAATATACTTCTTTCTGGAGGAAATTTTGTACGAACTATTTAAGTTATTAGTTGCCGGGAAAATTTCAAATGACAGCATAAAGAATCTTCATATTCTCAAATAAGAATCTATAACAGATGTTATTTCAAATAAAAGCTCAAAGTATCATTATTATTTTTAAAAAAATGCATGACCAAGAGCATTTTTATCATTTTTTATTGTTATTTGTTTCCTTTTTTTTTTCCTTTTTTTTTTCCGTTCCTTCTTGCTAGTGGCCGGCTAGGAAAGGGGCAAAAAAAAAAGAAAAAAAAAAGAAATGAGAAAAAAGAAGGAAAAAATGAAAAGCAAATGAAAATAAGAAATGATGAAAACGCCCTTGATCAGATCGCTCTATTTTAGGCATTTATTTGAGGAAAATAAAGATACTTTAGGTCATTATTTAAAAAAATTTCATAGTTGCATCACAGAGAGAGGACTACATCTCGTCATTGTCCAGTTTGATCAAGCAGCTTCTTGATGTGCTTAGTTTCCAAATCTCCCGTGGCGAATGCCTATTCTTTTTAATTTCAGCCGCATTGATGCATTGGAAACTTCAGGACAAAGTTGCTGGAGAAGATAGGCAAATTGTATGGTGATTCCGGGCGGCTAGATTATCACAATGATGCAAATGAAAAGCCATTAGTTTCTTAAGCCACTCAGCCTGGCCAATCTGTCCAGTCGGTTGAGTTCGTTCGGCTCCAAATTCTCTGAACTTTCAAGGCCTCAAATCTCTGTAACTTTGTGATTCTCAATTAGAAGTTCTGATTCTGATAGTTTTTTCAACTTTGATAGGTATATCAATGTAGGCATTGACGGAAAATATAAGATACATACGGACAGTAAACTTGAGGGAAGCCTTGGGAGGCCCCGCAGACATTTACTAGAGAGTTCAAGCCTTAGAAAATCAGGAAAGACCGTAAATGCTTCGTCCCCTCCTTCGTTTGCCCCGAGTTGCCGTGGCTTTCAATTGTCATCCATCGCTGTAGATTGAATTCGAGCAATGCGAACAGAGATACTAGCGAATGATCCCTCTTGTGTACGACCTCGTATTGGCAATGCAGCGTTTGTGTCTTGCTACGCGTGCCAAATACAATTGGTATTACTAATGGACATGATATTGTGCCTCATTTGCCTCCACACTATTCTCGGGTCCCACAGAAGACTTACCATCACTTCCCTAGAGAGGTAAGGCTTTCATCTTGACGGAATATCATGTAAATTATGGGGAATTGTCGCTGAATGAATTTGACATCTGCTTTGCATTTCTTTCAACCTATCTAACTGGTGAAGTCTCATTTATTCCAACAATGTATGTACTCTCTCTTTTTGCAGCGTATATAATATAACTGTCTTGTGTTTATCTTCTTAACGACTTTTAGCAATATTTGAGTTACTCTCATTGCCAAGCAATGTTAGGGGTGACATGATAGATCTGGGCTGTCCAAATAAAAAATGGATGGCCCGGATTGATCCACATCACTTTTTTTAAAATTTTAAAATTTCCCGCCAAAAATTTCTCCCCCTTTTAAAAGATGATGTGGATGAATCCGGGCCGTTCATTTTGAAATGAACAGCTCAGATTCATCAATGTCACCCCTACCTTTATGGTAGGGGATCCGGATCCGCCGCAAGAGCCATCATGAGTTTTGTCGTAGCAGTTCTTGAATTTAAGATTCGCAATAATGTTTACTATATACTCTCTCTCTCCGATTGCTGATAACCTAGTCTTAAGCCCCGTGCAATTATACACATTTTAATTATTGTATGTCTACTAAATGCTTGTAATTATTGGCGGCTAGCTCAAAGACAGCCACGGAAAAACATATTGATAGGAGATAATTTGAAAATGATTTCGTTCCACCCGCTTCTCTGGTGACTAATTACGAGCTCTGCACGGAAAGAAAAAGAGATGAATGTGTAGAAGACAACTTCCATGGACATAGGTTACTAATATCCCAATTTCTACTAGTGACCACAAAATTCTTTCCGTCACAGTTTCATCTAAGACGATTGGCAAAAATTCGATGTGGCGGCATGTATGAACAACGCCAGGTAAATAGAGCAAATGTGGATCCGAGGTTACTTTAGTACAGTCCAAAGTGAATTTAGACAACTTGTCGAAGTTTAAGTTTTGTAAAACAACTGGACATAGCAATTAATTTGATCTAGAGTCCTAAAAATGAAATAGTCCATAAAACGAGCTTATTTGAAGCTCAAAATGTAGAAGAGCTGCAATTTTAACTCTTAACAAAGCTGGAATGGAACATATTCTTGCTTTGCTTTTTTACCCTTTTCCGGTACGCGCTTGAGACTTTTACATTCGTCCACCTTCCTTTTAGCATTTCACTTTTGGTGTCACTCCTTTTCGGGACGAGAAAGAATCTATGGATCTCTTTATTTGGACGGAGAGACCAAAAAAATTCAACATACCCAGGTTTAGAATTTATGTCTTTCCTTTAATCTACTTTCTTTTCTAGGTAAACTTTGTTTAAACTCCACGACAACTCCTTCCAGATCCTACCTTGACCTTTGCGCATTTCTTCCTTTGCTCCAAATCGTTGATCTTCCCTCGTTGCCACTGCTCTGCTCACACCATCCAAAACCCTAAACCCCATGCCCATGCCCATGCCTATGCCTGGTGGCTGATGAGTTGACCTCCTCAAAGTTGCCGGCAAGTGCATGAGTGATGAATGCGTCAACACCAGCCAGACCTGCAGATTTCGATATGTACATATGTTGATTATTTCATAGAGGTGGCAAAATGGGTTAAAAACCAATATTTTAACCCATATTTAAGAATTCGACCCAAAAAAAAAAACCACATTTAAGAGTGTGAGTCATAAATTGGTTGCTTAACAAATTTAAGTGAGTCATAAATGGGTCGCTTATCAACATAATGAAGTTTAAATGAGTTCTAAACGGGTTACCTTATTATTTTAAGTGAGTCATAGAAAGGTTTCTGATTTTTTCATTTTACTTTTTCCTTTTCCTTTTTTTTTAAATTTCTCTTACTTTTTTTCCGATGAGTCCGGCGAGGACCACGGCCTTAGCTAGAGACCAGCGGGGCTTCGAAACCCTTGCCAAATCCGGGCAACGGTCGGTCGGCGACCCTTGCCTATGACCGACAAGGGTTGGCCGGCGACCCTCAATGGACTCGTCGGGAAAAAAAAAAAGTAAAAGAAAGAAATAAAAAAGAACAAGAAACTAAAAAGGAAAAGGAAAAATAAAAAAAATTCAGAAATTTTGTATTATATTATTTTACATTGTTCATTTTTTAAAAAAATTATAAAAATTGTCCACAATATTTTAGCAATAATTTTTCTTAACAATTTAGAAGCTTGGCTAATTTGAATTAAATATGCAAGGGTTTTAGTAATATGGATCGTGTCATGTATGGATCGAAAAATTTGCATTACAAATGGGTCATAAATGGGTGAATTTTGGTAGGACCATTTATAACCCAACCCAATCCACCAATTTAATGGGTCAGGACAACATGGAGGAGGAAGAACATGGTGGGGAAGCCAATTGCTACATTCGGAATTGTAGAAAAGTTCCATTTCGGTATTCATAAGTTCTTAAGTCTCTTCAGACATAGGTCCGAGTGTGACCAAAAAATTTAAAATTCAAGTCATTAATCACGATGACTCGATGATTGAAAAAAAGGCTCTTGGGAAGTATCAAATTTCTTGAATCGAGACTCATGAAAGATCAAATTTGTTCTCCGATAGCTTTAGCTTGGATTATACTCCACTAAGGAACTAAAAGGAAGATGTTTTGCCCACTCCATTTATTCACGTTCTTAGTTATACTTGCAATGCTGGGGTATGCTCCTAAGCTTTTGTACGTCAACTTATAAACGGTACTTACATTTTACACAAAAAAAAAAAAAAGGAAGACCTTTTGATAGGTCTTTTCGTAGGTCATTGAACTTAGAAGCCAGGATTGGCTGAACACGCAGGGAGTTGTGGGCCAGTTTTGATGCAAAATTGGTCAATAAGGATGCTTCGATCCTTGCAGCCCCACTCCAGCCTATCAAAGTTGACAATTATGACGTTTCTCAGCACGGAAAATCAACGGACATGTGGTGCAGAAATTTTGGGATTCGAATCAACTTTTGCCCCCAACTCAATGTGGAGTCAAGTCAACAAAGGCGACATCAAACTTCCAACCAAGTTCGTTTCCCATATCTTAATCAAGGTGAACTTGCAAAGCGCAGGACTCTTCCATGTTTGATTTTAAACTAAACGGTTTGGCTCATTATTTATGATTTACCTCAATATTAGATAATGTCAGACCAAGTCCATTTGCAGCTGCAACATTTCTTAATTAACGCCTTCTCTTCAACTCCTGTGAATCCAACTGAAGAGCCATGCTTTACTAGGAAAAACAAACTGGACATAACTGGACATGCGTTTATAAATGAAGAGTATTTATTTTTTTCATGCCACAATTTTGTGTTGGTTATTGCCGTAGAGCCGTAGAGGTGATGCGATAAGTGCGGAGATACTTTCATGCACATCGTAAGAGCTGCTTTAACGAATACGGTATGATGAAGGTAACCTTCTCCAACGAAAAGCATGGCAATCGTGTTTGAATAATATAAAAATTGATTGCTAAATATTTGAGAACGTTGGTTGAGACATGCCTTGATTTATGGTGGGTGTCATAGTCAGAATAAAAAGGAATCGGTTGAGCTCAATGCATGATAGGCCTTTGAAGACCAAAAGGAACCACAAGCATTTAAGGAAGGAGACTTAAGATGCCTGAAGACAAAGGACTTCTTCCTCCTGGATTGCCACGCGTGACTTTAGTGCATTTAGTTTTTGTCAAAAGATGCTTTTCAACTTTGTGGATTTTTTGTGTTCCTTGTGGACTTTAGTGCTCAGAAGATTCCTACGCATATCCTCATTAAACGTACTGCCAACAAATGTGTCTTCTTCAAATCTGTTTTCACATGTTCGGTTCTTACATGAGGACTAGAGATTGAGTACTCTAGTAAGAACCCATCAGAAAGCATTCTAAGAATATTTTTTCCCTCCAATCTGCATTTGTGTCTTTGTTCCAAAATTTCCAAAGTAATTTAGTCGAGCTGAATTACACGTCCGGTCCCAAAGCTATTTCTAACTCGAGGTTCAGTGATCCCTCCTTTTCTAACTTATCTAGACTTAACTAGTATGAGCTGCTTTAGAGTGACTTGGGAAAATCGGCAGAATAATGCACTTGGGATTTATATAAACCAAACCAAATTAAAACAGAGAAGATCTGAACAAGGGTACTTGCAGAACTATATCACCAGTCAAGATGCAAAGTGCACATAAGAAGAAGATTCACGTAAACCTCTTTGTAATTTGTTGAAATTATGCCTCGAGTTTGAGCCCGAAGCTAAATCTGAATGTTTCGAATCAGATATTTTACGGATATCCAAATCCAGCAAAATATAATCCAAAGCTGCGTTGGAGGATTTGGCTACTGAAACGGGAAATTTGAACATGGACTTTGATATGCACTCGGACTCAATCAACATGCGTGATCCAATAAAAGGAAACGAAATAAAAGCAAAAAAAGATCTTGGTTTTTTATTGGCAGAATTCTAATAGTTATCCTATGGATGGAGTATCCTGTTCACGCTCGAAGTTCAAATTTTGATATAAATGCACGGTGGCTAAGGAAAATGATGGATTTGTCTTTTTTGTGGCTATCATGCAGGTGTATATATATGAGAGTAACATTGTCAGCAAGAATGAAGTCTTGAAGCGCCGGTTTATGATCGAGTGCTTGGCAAGGGTTTTTTTCATGGGTTTTGTTCGCAAAATTACATCAAAAATTCAAGTGTCGAAACCGATTAAATCTTGAGGTTAGATTTGTGTAATTCCTTTGCGAGATTGAGAGATTATTTCGTTTGGAATTAGGGGCTAAACACTGTGTGCATTCTTGGATGTAATTGGGGCTGGAAATACCGAGAGTGTTTGAGTGACTCAAGTGTGATATGTAATTTCCGTGTATCAATCGTTTTATTAGTGAAATTCGTTGCTGCTCTCCCCGTGGACGTAGGTATCTAAAACCGAACGACGTATATCCGGTGTCCGATTTATTTTCTTGTTCTGTCTATTTTATTATTCGATCGCTTGTTCCGTACAACAATTGGTATCAGAGCCAAGTTTATCGAGTTGAAACGAATCGATGGCGACAGAAAAAGTAAAAGTAAAAATCGATAGATTTGAGGGGAAGGAATTTGGTTTCTGGAAGATGCAGATTGAAGACTATCTGTATCAGATGAAGCAAGCCGATTGAGAATTGCTAGATAGACGAGCGCTAGGTGTTATTTGACCGACGTTGGCTCGTAACGTCGCGTTTAATATCGTTAAAGAGAAGACCACTGCGGGTTTGATAAAAGGCCTCTACGATTAACAAGGTCTATTTGATGAGACGTCTGTTTAATTTGAAGATGAGCGAAGGTGCGTCGCTTACTAATCATATCAATGAATTCAATGTAATCGTTAGTCAATTGGGTTAAGTTGATGTTGACTTTGAAGATGAGGTATGTGCTTTGATTCTATTATCCTCATTACCCGATAGTTGGAATACAATTGTTACTGCTGTTAGTAATTCCTTTGAGTCAAGAAGTTTGACATTTGATGGTATTCTTGATTTGATTTTAAGTGAGGACATCCGTAGAAAAGAATCTGGCGAATATGTATCTACCGCTTTAGTAGGTGAAAATAGAGGAAGAACCGATACTCGTGGTAGTAGAAATAGTATGAACTCAAATAGATGCGATCGGTCTCTGATTGCCGGTGCTGTTTGTTTGAACTGTGGCAAGAGGGGGCATCTTAGAAGGAATTGCTTAAAGCTAAAAAACGAGAAGGGTAAGGAAATTAGAGTTGAATCTGGGGATGATATTGCAACCGTAGCATAAAATTCTGATGGTGTTGATAGTGTCTTGTCTCATTGCGAGAATTCGTCATTTGACGGATGGATTATGGATTTTGGTTGTTCTTTTCATGCTACACTAAATAAGAACTGGTTTGCTACTTATCGGTGCACGGATAGTAGTAAAGTGCGGTTGGGGAACAATGCTGAATGCGATGTTGTGGGTGTTGGTGATGTTAAAATCAAGATACATGATGATATTGTGAGGACATCGATTGGAGTAAGACGTGTTCCAGAATTGAAAAAGAACTTAATTTTCTTGGGTGCCCTAGATTCAGCTGGATGTAGGTATTCTTCACAAAGTGGAGTTCTGAAGGTTGTTCGAGGTGCCTTGGTGATAATGAAAGGAATCAAGCATGGTGGCCTGTATGAACTTCAAGGGGAGACATTGATAGGTTTTGCTCCAAAGACGTCGACATCCGTTCGAGAGTCTAACGATTGCTCAAGGAAGACACGGGTGTATGTGCCGGTGCACAAGTTTGATGTCGTTGTCGGGAATATGCAGTCGAGAGCTTCGATCGAGGCGGAGACCGCTAAGTTGATCAAGCATGTGCGAACTAACAATAACATGGAGTCCTGCTCGAAGCTGGTAAATAAATTCTACATGATAAAGGGCATAGTGAAACACCGCACTAGTGCCAGTAGACCACAACAGTTTGTAGAATTGATGAGCAGAACATTACTAGAGATGGCCCCTAAAATGATCTCTAGTGTTGGTATAATAGAAGAGTTCTAGCGGATGCGCTTAGTATGGTGAGCTATCTGGTGAACAGATCTCCATCGATTGCAATCGGATATCGGACTCTCGAAGAAGTGTGATCGGGTAACGTTGTTGATTATTCTACTTTTAGAATGTTTGGTTGCCCGTGTTATTATCGAGTAAGTGATGGTAAGCTCGATGTGAGGGCAAGGTGCATATTCCATGGCTATGCACGAAGTGAACAGGACTATTAGTTGTGGTGCTCAAATATAAATTCACCTATTTGCAGTAGAAAAGTTACCTTTGACAAGTCTCCAAGACTTCGGGCTAGGAGTGTTTGTGGCGGTGTTAATACGGATCTGACGATGTTCAGCTTGAGGTGGAGTTGCAACCAGAAACTCCCGAGGTAGCGGATATTAGTGCGTGAATCGACATAGATGGTGTTTGTAGCCAGGTAGAGCCTATGGAGCTAATAGTTGCTGTAATCGCTAATATTGATAATATACGTGTTCGATCTCCCGACGTATATGGATGCAATAAAGGTTTTGCTTTATCTCGTGGTTAAGGAACTTATCGAAAGTCCTTGTGGAGCAGTTAAAGGTGCATATGGAGTTGGTATTCTGATGAGGTCCACGGTTATGGCAAAGTTCAAGCACGACTTGGACGTGGATGATGTTTGTGGCGGTTTAGCCCATTGGGGCTGTTGGGAGAGTAGTGGCAATGGAGTTCGAATACTAGCAAAGCGATTGTGACTTGACTCAAACGTCGAGTCAAGGTGGAGATTGTTGAAATTATGCCTCGAGTTTGAGCCCGAAGCTAAAGCTGAATGTTTCGAATCAAATAGTTTACGGATGTCCGAATCCAGCAAAATATAATCCAAAGCTGCGTTGGAGGATTTGGCTACTGAAACGGGAAATTTGAACATGGACTTTGATATGCACTTGGACTCTATCAACATGCGTAGCACTCGGACTCAATCAACATGCGTATCCAATAAAAGGAAACGAAATAAAAGAATAAGAGGAAATAAAAGCAACAAAGGATTTTGGTTTTTTATTGGCAGAATTCTAATAGATATCCTGTGCATGGAGTATCCTGTTCACGCTCGAAGTTCAAATATTGATATAAATGCACGGTGGCTAAGGATAATGATGGATTCGTCTTTTTTGTGCCTATCATGCATGTATATATGTGAGAGTAACAACGTCAGGAAGAATGAAGTCTCGAAGCGCCGGTTTATGATCGAGTGCTTGGCAAGGGTTTTCTTCGTGGGTTTTATTCGCAGAATTGCATCAAGAATTCAAGTGTCGAAACCAATTAAATCTTGAAGTTAGATTTGCGTAATTCTTTTGTGAAATTGAGTGATTATTTCGTTTGGAATTGGGGGCTAAACATTGTGTGCGTTCTTGGCTGTAATTGGGGTTGGAAACACTGAGAGTGTTTGAGTGACTCGAGTGTGATCTGTAATCTCCGTGTATCGCTTGTTCTATAGTGAAATTCGTTGCTGCTCTCCCCGTGGACGTAAGTCTCTACGACCGAATCACGTACATCCGGTGTCCGATTTATTTTCTTGTTCTATCTATTTTATTGTTCGATCGCTTTTTCCGCGCAACAATTCGTATGTATAACAGAATAGGAAGCACTTCTTATCACAAAAAAAAAAAAAAAAAAGTACTTAACAGAACAGGTGCACATTCCTGTTCCGTTCGCGGAAAATTGCCAGTTTGATCAAGCAGCTCCTTGATATGCTCAGTTTCCAGATCTCCCGTGGCGAATGCCTATTCATTGTAATTTCATCCGCATTGATACATTAGAAACTTCAGGATAAAGTTGCTGGAGAAGATAAACGATTTTCCTGGGATTCCGGTCGACCAGATTACCACAATGATGCAAATGAAAAGCCATTAGTTTCTTCAAGCCACTCAGCCTGGCCAATCTGTCCAGTTGGTTGAGTTCGTTCGGCTCCAAATTCTCTGAACTTTCAAGGCTTCGAATCTCTGTAACTGCGTGATTCTCAATTAGAAGTTCTGATTCTGATAGTTTTTTCAACTTTGATAGGTATATCAATGTAGGCATTGACGGAAAATATAAGATACATACGGACAGTAAACTTGAGGGAAGCCTTGGGAGGCCCCGCAGACATTCACTAGAGAGTTCAAGACTTAGAAAATCAGGAAAGATCCTAAATTCTTCATCCCCTCCTTCGTTTGCCCCAAGTTGCCGTGGCTTTCAATCGTCATCCATCGCTGTGGATTGAATTTGAGCAATGCGAACAGAGATAGTAGCGAATGATCCCTCTGGTGCACGATTGGACTTTTTCAGAGCATATAGCTGATGAGCATTGCGTTGTATCTGGTTGGTTCTGTTAAACCCATAATAGAGTCAGATCGATCGAATTTCCTTACATTTGTTCTCATTCTGCTGTTTCTACTTCTGGGGATAAAATTTGTTGAGCGTCTCACGGTGATTAAATATCGGCTGTTCAGCTTTTCTCCAGTTGAGCAATGGACCGTTGCCTGAGGGTTATAGTGGAGTAGCTTTTTGGGAAAGTGGAGACTCATGTTTTACCCTTTCGTCGCGTGGGATTGTCTTGTGTAAATAGTTCTTCAAGTTCACGAAGGACTGCAAACGTAAATCGAATATTGTTTTGAGTTAATGCTTCCTTAAAGTGTTTCCCTCACTTGATTTGTCAAAATAGCTTGTAAGAGACATAAGATTACGTGCCTCATTGCTTGTGATTGGATGAGCTCGTGACCGCATTTCAATCTGAAAATTTTCTCTACTGGTAAATGCAGAACTTAGGAGTGAGGTCCAAGGCTCATAAAGCTGTTCAAAATCGCACTCTCGCCACAATACTGGTAGACAATGCATCCGCCGTAAGTGTTCTTTGAAAAAAGGAAAAATTCACATTCACTAGATCTTGTTGTCGTTACGGATCAGGTTTCACCATTTAAACAAACAAATTTGTAATTTAATGCCAAGCTTATTATTGGAAGTTTACATGTCACCCTTGACAGAACTCTTCAGCTGGACATGTCCTAGATGTGATGGAAAGGCCAAGGTAATTTGATTACGTGTTAGTATAACGTCGTTGCTAAGGTTGCGTGAAGAGTGGATCCTCAATACTAAATAGCCCATTCTTGTGATGAGGAGATTTTAGGGTCATGTGCTGCCTTGCTTATGAACTTCTGAACTGGCTATTAATGCCTTTTTGATCTGAAAGCAGGGGTTCGAAGTCATTGAACTGGCAGTTGAATCATTTTCACCAAGAGACGACAGTTACTTTCTTGTAATTTTAGATGGAGTCGGGGAGATCACATATTTCACTAATTTTGCTCTGTGAAAAATTCCGTCCCCGTTTCTATATCATTTGAGCTTTTCGGTTCGCTGTTACTTTTAGTAATGGCATACAGAATTGGGGTGAACATCTCTACTGGAAACAGCTTGAGATAAATTACCCTGGCATGCCCGGTGCCATTGTGAGTTCAAGAGATTGATTTACAATCTTACTATATTGATCGTTCCTTAGGTTCATCATGGATTTCATTATGGTTATCACAACACGACAATTAGACCTGGTATTTTGGATGCTGTTATAAGAGCCGAGGGTCTATATGGAGACATCAACGTCGTGGTGACAGGCCATTCTAGCGGGGGGGGTGGGGGGTGGGTGTGTTTCCTATGGCATCCTTTTGCGGCCTTGATCTTGTTAGGAGTTATTTTGAATTCTCTGCCAACTCTACCTTGAAGAGCGTAGACTCTTTATGCGGATATTGGACTTTCTATGGCTCTCATATTTATATTGACAATTCATCATACTTAGCATCTTGTTATCGTTTTTGGTAAATCAACCCTTAGACAAAACACGGGCAGAATGGGGTGCAAACAGCTCTTTACACGAACCACCAATTATTGAAGTCTCTAGTCGGGTGAATTGACTCGTACATTTTAAGCTCTTCTAGTGGGTAAAGACACCCAGCTATTCATTACAGAGTTTGCTCGCTGGAAACTTTATGAGATTTTTCGCCTGTTTATGTTCCGGACATTTAACTTTTTTAGGCAATTGAGTCTCAAATTTTTTTTCTTGCAATCTTAATGTGACATCCTGTAATTCGGCTCATTTTGAAGCCTTGAATAAATGAAAAGTCTCATCGATGTATTTCAGTCGAATCTCACTCGGAATTGATCCCTCTCGAGCAGACTAATCAAATGGGAATGGTTAACTAGGAAAATCAAGTACGTTGACCTAAGAACTTGATCCTGGACCTACTCTTTGGCCATGAAAATTATCGAGGGAATATTTTGAACCAATATAGGCCGATCCTAGAATAATTAAGGAACGATTTGGGTAACACCCTACACTTGGATCACGGGTGATTCCGTTCGACCTCGTATGGGTTTTGAACGTCCCCGAATTATTTTCTAATGATCGTGTCCATCGGGACTAGTGATTGACCCTCGCAATTGAATGACAACCAAGGTCGCCATGGCTCGAGTAATTCTTAAACGTGATTTTAATCACGGGTCGATACGCGTAACTTCTAAAAGCCGCCCGTTAGTTTGAGATACGCTGAAAATTCTATTGATCGAGATTGATCGCGAATCAAGCTTCGGAATTTGACGTCGGACTTTTAGGGGTTTTAATAAATAAAATTTTGGACGTTTCCTCATCCTGTGTAAAATTCCTTCGCGGTTCGCCCCAAAGAGGTTCGGGAAAAGTAGATTTGGACTGGGTATGGGAAAGGACCCATTTGCCCTCGAAAAATACCCCATTTTTCACTTGGAACGAAGGGTATTTTGGTCATTTCCCCTTTTAGCCGAGATTGACTAGTCAATGAGGGGAGATAATTATTTTTTTTCTCTTGATTTTGTGGGCATAAATAATTATTATTAAGCTATATTAATTATTATATTGGCCCTCTTCTTCTTCATTATCCAAGAACCACTCTCTCTCTAGCTCACTTTCTCTCTACCTCACTCTCTCTCTCTCTCCCTCTCCCTCACTTGACCGAACACTCTCCCTCTCATCCTCCATTGCCGAAAATTCTTCGAGCTCTCACCGGAGTCGCTTTGGACCACTTGAAGTTGCTAGATCGTCGACGAGTCGCCGGCCGTGCAAGGATCGCCGGAACCGCCGCTTGGTTCGATTTTTTCCTCAACCGTTCAACGGACGTTTTGCGATTTTTTGAGGTAGGATTATTTCTAAACCTAAATTAGGTGGTTAGGTTGCTAAAAGACCATGAAATTGTGAATTTTTTATGAAGAAAATTGTTGGATTTGAGCTTGAAAAGGGGTTGGCCGAAAATTCCATGGAGGAGAAGAGAGAAAGCGTGGTTCTTGCATGAATAGTAAAGTCAAGAAGATAATAGTGGTCAAAGTTTAGCTATGGTTACTTTATGCCCTAACTAGAGTTACTTTATGCTATTTATTAATCATGGTTAGATTAGTATTTGACTCTAGTTAATTTTGAACCATGGTTAGTTATATATTAACTAGGGTTACCTTTTTGTGACATAAAGTTGTTATGCCATGGTACCAATTAAATGTGGCATGATTACTATAGTTTAGTACTATAGTCGTAAATTAATTATATGTTAGAAAATTATTATTGTTTGGCTGTGATAAATTTCCACGTTAGTATAATTGTAATGGCACGTGATTTATAAATTGCTACGCTAGCATAATATGGTCGCATAATGTGGATTGGATACTATGGTAGCATTAATTGATTGGGTAGTCTGAATTAATATTTGGATTAGTGTGAATTAATCGGGTGATCCCGAATTATTAATTCTCTAACGTGAGTGAATCACGTGGTCCCGAACGATTCTAATAAAATATGAAGGTCATATTCAATCAAGTCGTCCGAGGCCAAAGTAAGCCGTATTCGTCCGATTGTCTAAGACCGAGAAAATGTGATGGTCGTATTCAATCAAGTCGTCCGAGGCCAAAAAGAGCCGTATTCCTCTGATTGTTTGAGACCGAGAAAATGTGATGGTCGTATTCAATTAAGTCGTTTGAGGCCAAAGTGAGCCGTATTCGTCCGATTGTCTGATACCGAGAAAGTAAGAAAGTCATGTTCAATTAAGTCGTCCGAGACCAAAGTGAGTCGTGTTCGACTAATTGTCCGAGACTTGATCCGGTCGTGCTCCTATGTGTCCGAGACCGAGATCCGTGGGTCGTATTCCTATGTGTCTCGAGACCCGATATATATATATATATATATATATATATATATATATAACCGTGTTCCATAAAGGTCCGAGGCTCAGTGTTATGAACTTATATGATGGCGGTGGAGTAACGTAGAATATTTCTGGAGTAACGTGGAATATTTTTGGAGTAACGTGGAATATTCTGGGGTAACGTGGAATATTTCTGAAGTAACGTGGAATATTTTGGAGTAACATGGAATATTTCTGGAGTAACATGGAATATTCTGGGGTAACGTGGAATATTTTGGAGTAACGTGGAATATTTCTGGAGTAACGTGGAATATTTTGGAGTAACGTAGAATATTCTGGGGTGACGTGGAATATTTTTGGAGTAACGTGGAATATTCTATAGTAGCGTGGAATACTTTCGGAGTAACGTGGAATATTTTTTGAGTCATGTGGAATTTTTCGGAGTAATGTGGACATGTATATTATGGCCCGATGCGTTAAACGCGGCCCCTGGAGCACGTAGAATATTTTATTGTCAGAGTGAGGCATGGAACGCCGAGACGGGAGTAATGTAGAATATTTGAGAAGGTGTGAGAATTTTCGGAGAAAGAATGGAATTTTCTAGATTTTAATTGTGAATTTTTGGGTAAGGAAGAGGGATTGTCGGAAATTTTAAAATGAAAATGTGTCCGGAGGCACTAGCGACCTAATCTAGGGTTAGAGATTTTCCTACTGAGATTTTATCTCACCCGTCGTGGGTTCGTTATTTTTCAGACCCTCCGCCGCAATGATCCGACCCGGAGATCGAGACGCTAGGAGAAGTTGTGGAGCCTTCCGATGCGGAGTAGCCTCCAGAGTATGATGAGGCTTAGGATAGTTGGCCTCTCAGTATTTGTGGAGTATTGTATTTTGGTTGTGTGGCGGGCTTCAACCACGTGTCTTTTGTTATAGGTGGTCACGGGCTTGTACAGTGGCTCCTTGAAGCCCTAGGTTTGGCAGTTTGTAACAACTATGTATATATATGTACATATGTGTGTTTTTACCATCCCAAGTTATTGTAGTTTTGTTGGTTTTCTGTACGGAGATTTTGTTGCTTCCGAATGAGTTGTATAATATTGTTGGCTTGAGAATCCTGGAGAACCGTACGCAAGCGAGGCCAGGTGGGATGTCGACGGTTCGTAGGGTTCGGGTCGTGACATCCCCGTTCGGAGTGGTATCGTAGCAAGGTCAGCTCGATCCAAGTTTGGAAGAGTTATGGAGTGATAAGGAGCGATAACTTTGGGATGGTTAGGCAAAGAGAACTTAGGTGTCTACTCGAGCTAATCGCGTTATGCGGGGCATTTGAAAATGCGCCTGTGATTTGCTTGATTGATTGTTTTCGTGCTAAATTTTGGTGTTGTTTGTTGAATCGTTTACCAGAAACGATTATTAGCCTTGAGCTAATTGCTGTGTTAAGCGATGTGAGACCGCTAGACTCAAGTGGGTGGTTTAGGCCTCTAATTCCTTGGCAGAATTATTTTGGTTGTGGTGTTGTGAAGAAAGTTGATGGAAATGGAAAATCAAGGTAGAAGTTCTAGAGGAGCATCTAGGGGAGGTTCTAGGGGAGCCTCTAGTTCAAGAACTATAGTTAGAGAAGATCCGAGAGTGGATGGAGTCCTTAGGGCTCTTGAGGAAATAGGAAATCTCTTGGGTAGGCAAACTCGGGAATGAGCTGCCGCTATTGCCCAAGCCGCCGAGGCCGCTGTTGCTACCGCTGCTTCCGTTGTTGCCCATGGGGGCAATGTTAATCGGGGGAATGATAATGGGAATAGACAAATGCATCAGTTGGTAGAGCAGTTTTTAAAATTGAAACCGGCGAAGTTTACCGGGAAAGGTGACCCGTAAGCTGCACCTCATTGGATAGTAGATCCGGAGAAGGCATTTGAGGTTTTGGGTTGCACCGAGGAGGAGAAAGTTACCCCGGCAGTGTATCGCCTTCAAGACACGGCCGGTGATTGGTGGAAGGCCACCAGGGGAAGAGTTTTCCCGGAGGGTACAAGATCGAATTGGCCTATCTTCACCGAAGTCTTCAATGGGAAATACTTTTCAGAGACTGCTCAGGAGCGTAAGATGTTAGAATTTCAGCAGCTTCGCGAGAACCATATGACGATAGATCGGTATGAGGCTGAATTCTCGAGATTGTCGAAGTATGCACCGAGGATGGTAGAGAATCCACTGGATAGAGCGAGAAGGTTTTGTGACGGATTGAGGCCGGAGCTTCGCGATCGATTGATCCTGCTGAACCCGAGGGATTATGATGAGTTATATGAGCGGGGTCAGATGGTGGAGCGAGACATGAAAGAGAGGGCTGCCGCATCCGGATCGCGGTTCATGCTAGCCAGGGACAACCGCCGCTTTGGTAAAAGGCCAATGATGGGAAATAGGCGTTTTGTCCCTCCAATCGGGAGGAATAATGGAAAACCGGTATATCGGTCCAATCAGAATCGCCGATTTTGTGGCGGGAGGCACGAGAATGGACCTTGCCTAAGTAGGACAGGGGCATGCTTCAAATGTGGAAAATTTGATCATCATGTAAGGAGTTGCCCAGAGCTAGCCCCAAAACAGCGATTTCAGCCCCAACGACCCCAGGCAAGGCCTCAGATTAGAGCCGCTCCACGGAATAACCAGAACAGACCGCCAACGCAAGGGAGAGTGCATGCAGTGGCGCGCAATGAGGCGTAGAATGCGTCCGGCGTGATCACAGGTACGGTCTCCTTATGTGATCATGCTGCATATGCTTTATTTGATTCCGGAGCATCCCATTCATTTGTATCTGCTCAATTTGTGGAGTTAGTCGGGATTGAGTTAAAACTGCTAGAAGTAATGTTGCACATAACTACGCCCTTAAATGATAAAGTATTGGTTACCTTAGGGTGTACTAGATGTAAGATAGTCATTGGCGGTAGAGAAGAATTAATAGACCTAGCAGTTTTGACTATGCATGATTATGACGTGATAATCAGAATGGATTGGTTGGGAAAGCAAAGAGCTATTTTTGACCGTGGTAGCGGGGTGATCCAATTTAATCCTATCGGTCATCCTAGATTTGAGTTTGTGGGAAGTCGAGGAGAAATCTCGATTCCCCTGATCTCGTCACTGGAAGTGACTAAGTTGTTAAATGAAGGATGCCAAGGATATTTGGCTGCAGTGGTGGATTTGTCGATTGAAGGATCGAGGCTAGAGGATATAGCCGTGGTGCGCGATTATCCCGATGTCTTTCCTCAAGAATTGACGGGATTGCCACCTGAAAGAGAAGTGGAATTTGTGATTGAGTTAGCACCGGGGACAGAACCGATTTCCAAGGCGCCCCTAAGAATGTCCCTCTCAGAGTTGAAGGAATTGAAGGTTCAGATGCAAGAATTGCTGGATAAAGAATTTATCCGTCCCGATGCATCGCCTTGGGGAGCGCCGGTGTTGTTTGTAAGGAAAAAGGACGGGTCATTGCGATTATGCATTGACTACCGGCAGTTGAATCAAGTGACCATTAAGAACAAGTATCCATTGCCAAGGATAGATGACTTGTTCGATCAACTGCAATGTGCTTCAATATTTTCTAAGATTGATTTGAGGACGGGCTACTGCCGGTTGAGGATCAAGAAGGAGGACATACCGAAGACCGCTTTCCGCACTAGATATGGGCATTATGAGTTCACGGTCATGCCTTTTGGATTGACCAATGCCCTGGCTGCCTTTATGGATATGATGCATTGGGTGTTCAGAGAATTCTTGGATCAATTTGTCATTGTGTTTATCGATGATATTTTGGTGTACTCGAGGAGCTTGGAGTAACATGAACACCACCTGAACATCATTCTACGGACCTTAAGGGAATACGCTCTTTATGCCAAATTTAGCAAGTGTGAATTTTGGCTCGATCAGGTAGCATTTCTTGGACACATCGTCTCGAGTAATGGAATCTCGGTAGACCCGACGAAAATTGAGACCGTGGTGAATTGGCCAAGACCGACGTTTGTCACGGAGGTTCGAAGTTTTCTAGGCTTGGCGGGGTATTATCGCCGATTCGTAGAAAAGTTCTCTTCGATAGCTATACCGTTGACGCAGCTAACGAAGAAGGAAACTCGCTTTGAATGGACAAATAAATGTGAGAGGAGTTTCCAAGAACTGAAACATAGGTTGACGACGGCACCAGTTTTGACGATACGATCGGGTCCTGGAGGATTTGAAATTTATAGCGATGCTTCGCTAAAAGGACTCAGATGTGTATTAATGAAACATGGCGGGGTGGTCGCGTATGCGTCGTAATGATTGAGGCCTCATGAGCTGAACTATCCAACGCATGATCTAGAACTTGCGGCAATTGTTTTTGCGTTGAAGATATGGAGGCATTATCTGTGGGGAGAAAAGTTTCAGATTTATACGAATCATCAGAGTTTAAAGTATTTATTCTCCCGTAAAGAGATGAATATGAGGCAGCGCCGTTGGATGGAGTTATTGAAAGACTACGATTGTGATATTTTATATCACCCTGGAAAAGCGAATAAAGTAGTGGATGCTCTGAGTCGAAAGTCGAGCATGGCGCATTTGATGGTGAAAGAATGGACTTTATTGGAAGAGTTGAGAGATTCGGAGTTTAAGTTGGAAGTTGGCAATCTCACAAGTCTACCGGCAACTCTGAGGATTGAGCCAGAGATTCAAGCGAGGATTAAAGCATTGCGGTCAATGGATCCCGATATTCAGAAAATTCTAGAGATGGATGCCACCAACAGGAAACCCGAGTTTCAAATGGCCGAGGACGGAATCTTGAAATTCCGTGGACGTCTGTGTGTCCCTAACGATGAGGAGCTCAAGGAAAAGATTTTGTCAAAAGCACATCGGAGCAGTTATAGTGTGCATCCAGGCGGTACTAAAATGTATCAGAATTTGTGCCAACATTACTAGTAGAATGGAATGAAAGTCGACATGGCCAAGCATGTGGCTAAGTGTTTGACGTGCCGGCAAGTGAAGGCACAACATTGTAAGCCTGGAGGACTACTTCGACCGTTAGAGATTCCCGAGTGGAAATGGGAACACGTTACTATGGACTTCGTTATGGGATTACCGAGGAGCCAGAGAGGGCACGATTCGATTTGGGTAATAGTCGATAGATTGACTAAGTTGGCACATTTTACGGCGGTGCGAAAGG
Organism: Rhodamnia argentea; assembly: GCF_020921035.1. NCBI lineage: Eukaryota > Viridiplantae > Streptophyta > Magnoliopsida > Myrtales > Myrtaceae > Rhodamnia > Rhodamnia argentea. The sequence continues at coordinate 26,998,308 of NC_063150.1, read as the reverse complement.
ATTTTGCAATGGAAAAGTATGCTGAGTTATATATGCGCCAAATAGTTCGCCCGCATGGAGTGTCAAGAACCATTACGTCGGATAGAGATCCTAAGTTTATTGCGACTTTACGGAAAAGTCTTCAAAGTGCCATGGGAACTCAAGTACGGTTTAGCACCACCTATCACCCTCAGACAGACGTACAATCGAAAAAGACAATTCAGACTCTTCAAGATATGTTGAGAGCATGCGTGGTAGATTTTAAAAGGGGTTGGGAGGAACAGCTGTATTTATTAGAATTTGCCTACAACAATAGCTTCCAGCAGAGTATTGGAATGACACCGTTTGAAGCGTTGTATGGCAGAGCTTGCAGAACTCCAGTATGTTGGGATGAAGTTGGCGAGAGAAACATAACGGGACCAGAGCTGGTTCAGCAATCCGTTGAGGCGGTGAAAGTGATCAGAGAAAGGCTAAAGACTGCCTAGAGTCGTCAGAAGAGTTATGCGGATAGACGACGTAGACCGTTGGAGTTTCGGGTGGGAGATCATGTCTTCCTTAAGGTGTCGTCGATGAGAGGCTTATCTCGGTTTGGGAAGAAAGGGAAATTGAGTCCGAGGTACGTAGGCCCATTTGAAATCCTGGAACGGATTGGGACGTTAGCTTATCGACTTGCCTTGCCACCAAACTTGTCCCAAGTCCATAATGTTTTCCACGTGTCTATGTTGAGGAAATACGAACCGGACCCAACGCACGTCCCGGATCATGAAGTTGTGGAAGTGGATGAAAGAGTATCCTACGTGGAGAGGCTAGTGAGAATAGAAGACAGAAAGGAACATGTTCCGAGGAACAAGACAATTCTACCGGTGAAGGTCGTATGGGAACATCATGGAATGGAAGGGGCAACCTGGGAAAATGAAGAAACGATGAGGCAACTGCACCCCTATTTGTTTGAATAGATAAGTTTTGTTGTAAATTTCGAGGACGAAATTTTTGTTAGGGGGGAAGAATTGTGACATCCCGTAATCCGGCTCATTTTGAAGTTTTGAATAAATGAAAAGTCTCATCGATGTATTTCGGTCGAATCTCACTCGGAATTGATCCCTCTCGAGCAGACTAACCAAATGAGAATGGCTAACTAAGAAAATCAAGTACGTGGACCTAAGAACTTAATCCCGAACCAACTCTTTGGCCATGAAAATTATCGAGGGAATATTTTAGACCAATATAGGCCGATCCTAGAATAATTAAGGAACGATTTGGGTAATACCCTACACTTAGATCACGGGTGATTCCGTTCGACCTCGTATGGGTTTTGAACGTCCCCGAATTATTTTCTAATGATCGTGTCCATCGGGACTAGTGATTGACCCTCGCAATTGAATGACAACCAAGGTCGCCATGGCTCGACTAATTCTTAAACGTGATTTTAATCACGGGTCGATACGCGTAACTCCTAAAAGCCGCCCGTTAGTTTGAGATACGCTGAAAATTCTATTGATCGAGATTGATCGCGAATCAAGCTTCAGAATTTGACGTCGGACCTTTAGGGGTTTTAATAAATAAAATTTTGGACGTTTCCTCATCCCGTGTGAAATTCCTTCTCGGTTCGCCCCAAAGAGGTTCAGGAAAAGTAGATTTGGACCGGGTATGGGAAAGGACCCATTTGCCCTCGAAAAATACCCCATTTTTCACTTGGAACGAAGGGTATTTTGGTCATTTCCCCTTTTAGCCGAGATTGACTAGTCAATGAGGGGAGATAATTATTTTTTTTCTCTTGATTTTGTGGGCATAAATAATTATTATTAAGCTATATTAATTATTATATTGGCCCTCTTCTTCTTCATTATCCAAGAACCACTCTCTCTCTACCTCACTCTCTCTCTCTCCCTCTCCCTCACTTGACCGAACACTCTCCCTCTCATCCTCCATTGCCGAAAATTCTTCAAGCTCTCACCGGAGTCGCTTTGGACCACTTGAAGTTGCTAGATCGTCGACGAGTCGCCGGCCGTGCAAGGATCGCCGGAACCGCCGCTTGGTTCGATCTTTTCCTCAACCGTTCAACGGACGTTTTGCGAGTTTTTGAGGTAAGATTGTTTCTAAACCTAAATTAGGTGGTTAGGTTGCTAAAAGACCATGAAATTGTGAATTTTTGATGAAGAAAATTGTTGGATTTGAGCTTGAGGAGGGGTTGGCCGAAAATTCCATGGAGGAGAAGAGAGAAAGCTTGGTTCTTGCATGAATAGTAAAGTCAAGAAGATAATAGTGGTCAAAGTTTAATTATGGTTACTTTATGCCATAACTAGAGTTACTTTATGCTATTTATTAATCATGGTTAGGTTAGTATTTGACTCTAGTTAATTTTTGAACCATGGTTAGTTATATATTAACTAGGGTTACCTTTTTGTGACATAAAGTTGTTATGCCATTGTTTTAATTATTGTATGTCTACCGAATGCTTGTAATTATTGGCGACTAGCTCAAAGGCAGCCACGGATAAACATATTGATGGGAGATAATTTGAAAATGATTTCATTCCACCTGCTTCTCTGGTGACTAATCATAATCTATTCATTGTCGGTGTTCACATGCTACTGGAACGTTCCCTTTGTTGCAGGTATGGTTGTATAATATAGGATTTGGTAGTCCGATTTATCGGGTTGAGAAAGTTTGTGATAGCAGGTAATGAGGCGGTTTCCGTTGTAGCTACTTGTTCAAGAAATTAGTGTGTGGATCTGTCATGCTAGACGCAATAAGTCATGTGATAGACCAGCTTGTTCTAGAGAATGTCAGTCGTTTGTTACTAGGAATATATGTGGACGAATGATGAGAGTGTGTATCTGCAGCTCGGTGTTGACGCCTAAATTTTGACTAATCTATTTTTTGCATAAAAATTAGAACTAATTTTAGTTCTAAATAAAAATCATCTCACATATTTATTTTTAGCGTACATTGCATTGGCATATAATTGGGCAAGCGTAACACTTAATTTAGCATGCGTCTAGACTAGGCACGGGATGGAAAAATACACCGAGAAGATTTGAAACTTCAGGGACTGTATTGCAAATACTTAAAATTTCAGGGACTGCATTGCAAATACTTAAAATTTCGGGGACCGCATTGCAAATACTTGGAACTTCAGGGACTGTATTGCAAATACCAAAAGAAGATGAAGAAGGGAAGATGAAGAAGGGAAGATGATGAAGGGAAGGTGATGAAGGGAAGATGAAAATGGAAGGTGAAGAAATGAAGATGAAGAAGGGAAGATGAAAATGGAAGGTGAAGAAATGAAGATGAAGAAGGGAAGATGAAAATGGAAGGTGAAGAAATGAAGATGAAGAATGAAGGGTGGAGAAATTTGGCTATAAAAGAGGGAGAGTTCTTGAGAATTGGGGGTGAGAATTTTTGTGATAGAGCATTTAGAGAGCTCTTGAGAGGAGTTTTAGAGAGAAAATTTGAAGAGGGGAAGTAGAAGAGAATTGAGAGAGTTTTGAGAGAGTTTTTGAGATGAATTTTTAGAGAGGAAAAAGAGAGTTCTTAAGAAAAATCAGAAGAATTCCAGAGTGAAGAAAAGAGTTTTAGTCGAGCATCATCTTCGACGAGTCCCGACACATATTTCGCCTCTCGCCACCCAACAACGCCATTGCTTGCCATTTTCGACGACAGCCGCGTTCTTCCAGCTCCGAGATCTTGAAGGGAACTATAACGTGTATGTGAGTAAGATTTTGTGTAATAGAAGGTAATCATTTCCATCTCGATCTACAAAAATGTAATCGTTTGTTTGAACATTTGTTTGTTTATTTTAGATATGCCACGTGTTCCAAAATTTAGCATTGTTACTTGTTAATTTATTTTTGTAAATACTCGTGATTAGCTACGTTTTCTTTCTTTCTAAATCATCCATGGTGTATATCGCACAAAGTTCAATATTTTGCATTCTCATAAAAAGAAGATAAAAAACCAAAAAATTGCATCTTTGAATTTCAAGTAAAATCCATCAAAATTGCAAAATCAAATATTTTTCATGAAAATGGTACCGAAAGGGCGTTAGAGAAATCTGACGTAACCAAATTCCCGAATTCAAAATCTCCGGTTCGCGGAAATAAGATAGTTTTCTCCCGCTATTTTATTTAGGTTTCTAATCAACCTACCGAAAATGATTAGTGGCGACTCCAAATTTAAAACACGTTGCATGTTAATTATTTGAACCTTAAGTTGCGATTTGGTATGGACTTGGGAGAGTCCGAGTTAGGTTAGTTAATTAATTAACCTGATAATCCATTAGCCCGAAAATTAACTCGTTTATTTTTTGAAGGTCGCGACAGCTTGGCGACTCTGCTGGGGAATTGAAGAGGACTTAGGCCAGATAATTTCATGAAAAAGAAATCACTTGATTTGGTAAACTTTGGTTGAATTCTCATTCTTAGGTGTTAAATGTTTTTGCAGATTGGGAGTTATAAGGGGAGGAGTGGTCGGCTAACCCTTTGTTTTGCAGGCTTGGTGAATTGGAATTGTGATTTAACTTTTGAATCATTGAAGCGGTGTTTGCCTTTAATTGTTGTGCATGATTTATCGTATTTGCACTACACTGCACATAACCCGTGACCGGACCTGGGTCACATTAATAGTTTTAAGATGGTATTTAGATGGTTCTTTAACCTTGGTGGTAAGGTTTCGCTAAAGGTTATCCCATCCGGATCCCGAAAATTTTTCCAAAAAATGGCTCAAGGGTCGTTCTCATACACGTGAGGCTACGATGCATGAGAATTGCCCTTGTCGACCGAATCAAGCCGAAGTGATTGGACCCGACTAGTCATGACTATTGTACGCGAGGTTGCGACTAGTCATGATGATTGCGCGCGAGGCTGCGACATGTCATTTCGTCCATCATTTCACTTTGCAAAAGCCTTTTGGATAGATAGAATAAGATTTAAACTCACAATTCATGCGCATGTCTTTGTGATTGACATTTTCTTCGTATGAGAGGTAATTTCTTGTCTCTTGTACCATGTTATCTCATTTTTATTTTGGGCCGGTCCATGGTTTAGGTTGATTGTTTAGAAGTTTCATTGTCTTATTTCCAATTTCGCACTTTGCTTCCGTAGCTTTTACAATTTCATCAGCTGTCCTCAATTCCGATTTGGCTTATTCTTGTTGTGCGATTTTTACTAAATTCTACGATCGAGCTTTGAGTAAGTGCCAAACATGAAAGTTGTAGACCTATGTTTCAACTAATATCTTACAAAATTTCAGAATTAAATTCATAATTTAAGATGGCCCTTCGTTTTTTCAACAACATGCGGTTATAACAGTTTTCTGAACGTGATTTTTTGAAAAGACACATTAAACTGCTTTGATCCGTGAATTTCTAGTCCGATTGGCCAACATAAAAGTTGTTCATCATCTTCTCAACTATAAGCTCGTAAAATTTGGACATGTTTTGATCAACGTGCAAATTGATACGGATTTTTTCGTAAAAGCGGACAAACTGAAAATTACATGTTTCAATCCTTTGGTCATAATCACTTTGTTCATTTGAGTCTAGAGGGATGCCATGGGCCGGCTCGCTATTCTTGCTCCCCGTACTAATTTTGGGTTTGTTACTGTGTACAGGTAATTTATCACGGATCCTCCACATATTACTCGATCGGTCGCAAAGAGGATGGCCGACATTAACGCCGTCGTTAGTGCTGCCCTAGACGAGAAACTTGGCTCCTTGACCGAGCGCTTTGAAGGGATGATGTCCCGAAAGATGGAAGAAATGATGGCTGCCTTCACCGCCAAACTTCAATCATCCGCCGCCAGCCCGCCGCTTCCTGCTCTAGTTCCTCCTGCGGATAACTCCAGTAAAGCCCCGGAAGCCGCTCCCTATCAGATAATACCGCTAGAAGATGTGATCATCACGGGCATGAACTCGAGCATGCCACCCGTAGTCCCAATCCCTCAAGCCAGCCCCGTGGCTCCCGGATTGAATGGTGATGCGACCAAGTTGATGACAACGATTTTGTCGAAAAGAAAAGGCCCCTTTGGTCCATCGAGCTTCATTCTATATTCGTTGAGGCGGTTCGACAGTTAGGAATCAATTCAGCACGACCAATGGTTGTACTCAAAATAATGAATATAGACGGACTCACCATGCAAAGTGTCACGAATCACCTTCAAAGGTTTAGAGGTAAGGCGAGGAAGCACGATGCGGCTTGGAATCAAGGCGACCGGACCAAAGTTGACTGGAAGATCAATACCGGGAAAACCTACTGAGCAAAAGGTATCCGGCCACTTCCCAATCAAGAATACAGGCCATACCAACCTTCCGCTGGTGGTTCTAGCAGCAGACCAGTTGATCATCCCTACAAATTTCCGAGCAACGGCGGAAGCTCAAACTCAATGAGTCAGACCGCTCACGGCGAAAACAAAGTGGGAAATCAGTCGCCGGTATTAGCAAGTAACAATGCCCAATTCGAGTATCAATTGCTCGAAAAATCGAAAGATTACTTTGATGATGAGCTCACCACCTTGATTAGCCGGTTCGGAGTCGAAGGACCTCCGGAGTTGTGATCCGAAGCAAGTGATTATGGATCCTCAAACAACGATCGTTGGTGTATGATCCAAGACAAAATCGATCGATCATTGGAATGGCCAGCAAAAGAGGTGGAACCAATCTTGCATGAATACTCCTTTAATTCCATGTATAATTCCCCTGCGTGGGATATTTTTTTACTTTCTAGCTGTCTAGAATTTGCCTAGAGTTAAAGGGCGAATTTTCTCCTCCCTTATCAAATGCGTGAGTTCCTTGTTAAGCTAGGCCTGTAGCAAATCAATTTGTGGACGACGCCCCTGAACTCCCGTAAAGAGAGATTCCAAATAGCCTTACTTGGGAGAATACGAGTAAAAGGCCAAGCGGGCTCAAAGATGGGTAACTCCGTATCGTCCCAATTGGCTCTCGGTCATTTCAAACTCTAAATTATGCTTATTTTATTCTCGACAGGGGATTGCCAACTGTTTTGAGAACAATATAGCAAAAAGCGAACCAACCGTGGACGCCAACAACACCACAGCCTGGTGGTTGGGGGAATGACAGTGGTCCGAGGCGTCCCAGGTTCGATCCCGGGATTTGGCATCAATGTATAAAGACTAATAAAAAAACTTTTTTTGCTTGGCGATCCAGTATCGGTTGAAGTTTTGGCCCGGATGGTTACGTAACCTGGAGAAATAACATCCCGGACATACAATCCGATCCAGATGAGTTGATCTTTTCAATTCAAAGTTCACAAGAAATTCGTACAAGGGTAAAGCGGTATCGTTTCAACTCGTTTAGAACATGAGAACGTACATTGACGCTTTCCCTTTTGATTTTTACAGGGGTCACTGCCTTTCCAGATAGGGAAGTATCCATTCTCCCCGAAAAATTAATGAAATAAGAAATTCCTGGAGCCTTTGACAATCTCATGTCTCGAACCAGATAATGAAGTTTTGCAAATCATTTGCATGAGCAGGGGCAACTCCCAATCCATGCCCCTAAGAAGTTTCTTATGTGCTTGCGAATTCTGTCCACCAAGATAAAAAGTTGCTGCATTTTATATGCTTAAAAACACTCATACATTGCATAGTTTGCGCATGACTGCTCCTCATGTTTAATTTACCAACTCTGAATAAGGAACATGAACTACATAAGATACATCGAATGTATGGAATGGGGCAGGGCAGGATGATGAAAGGCAATCCTTTCCCAAACACGTCCCATTTTTTCAGGAGAGTTGAACGGTGGCTAAGTTCCGCATTTCACAAGGTAAAAGGTTTTCTCGCAAAAGGTACGATAACCGAAGTGACGGAGGCGTTCATTTCTCTATCCTAAACACTACAAGTTATCCATTGATTACCCCTTTTGAGCGGTGGTTTCATTTCTTTACCCCTGCCAAGAACCACCCCACATCGAGGTCCAGACGGGTTAATTCTAGCAGCAACACGAGGTAAATGGTTAGAAATTTTCTTGCTCGGACTAACATTAATCTTCGGGTGTTTCTTTGCATTTATACTCGAATTTTAATTCAAGTGCCTTAGGATGATGAAGAGCATTCATTTCTCTATCCTATACACTTCATTCTTTGCATAGCCCACTTGAGCCCGCAAATTCATTTCTTAAACCCCTGTTGGTGATCATTTGCTCATTCCAAAGACGAAGATAGCATTTTCCCAAGGATTAGAATTGGAGATGGTCGGGTCAACAGAGAATTCCCGAATGGACTCATTTCTTGTATGCTAGATTTTTTTATGTTTACATAATTTTTCTTTGTAAATGTTTATGTTTGTTGTAATTCCTAGTTCAAAATCATGGGATTGTAAAAAAAGGAGAGGCAAACTCAGCTTAAAGGAGAAGGGCCCGCTCTCGAAAAAAAAAAAGCAAAATAAAGAGATGTCGAAGAACTCTCAAAGAAAAAGGAAAAGAAATTTCTTCTCGAAAAAAAAAAGAAGAAAAAAGAAAAATGAGAGTCGGGAGTAAGAAAAGCAAAGGCCGATCTCATATGAAAATTTCAAGCATAGGAAAAGCAAAGTGCCTACCAAAAGTAAGGCCAATGCACATTCATTTGCAAAGTACTTCTGAATTTTGAATGTACATTTTTGCATGTTAAGTTGTAAATTCCATGTACATGTTTGCATTGTGTCTCTTGCAAATCCTTGACGGACACTTGTTGTGAAGAAGACTCCCCAAGAAATCAGTTTGCAAAGTGCAATTTTCAGTAGAAAACTACCATCCCTCATTCAATGATGGTATTCTTTAAGAAGACATTTCCGGAAGACCAAGATCGGTGACTAGTCGACGATGATCACCAACGTCAAGCCCCTTCTCATTTAATTTCTGAGCCAAAACGAGCCTTTTCGTTCCTCGGTCCCCAATCTTAACCTACGTTATAACCCTCCAAAGTCTCTTTTGATTAGGGCACTTGAGTTAACGTAGAGTTAAATGATTTTAAGCATCACTCGAAGAAGTTCGAGCAAGATTATTTCGCTCTCATTTTTGCGGGGCTCTTGACTTCTAAATCTGGAGCAGATGATGAAGAAATTCATTTCAGCCGCCTTGACTCAACTAGAGTCCCCTTTGTAAACCTTTGACCTAGCTCTCATTACGGTCCTAATCAAGACCTCCCGATCGGCTCGGTCGTATCAATTGCGAGATTACTTGGATCCTTATCGAATGCGATGATGGAAAGATTGAGTGATTTCTCTTGAATCCTGCAGACAGGATAAATAGCTTTTCTCGAGAGTGAGAGAAAGCCCTTTCGGACCGAAGTCCCCCCATTCAGCTCACATTCGAGGTATTCGTAATGTGAGAACCTCCCTGGACAAAATTGGTAATGCAAACTTGACAGAATGGTTATGCATGAACCATAGTATGAGTGATTGCATTATACTCATTGTTGAATATGTTTGTGTGTGTTACCTCTGACATTCTATGATAGGTAATACATTCCCGATGTTCGAGTTCCCTCCCAAGGTCTCGAAATTCATCCAAGGATTATTGAATGAGCAAGTTTTGCTTTGGGCAAATGCCTACCGTGACGATACGAGCAATCTGTTTTGTTCCTTGATTAATCGTTTGGAGAACCCGGGTAAGTTTTCCGAACCCCTTTTCAAATTAACAACTCTTCTGATAATAGTTGTTATGATTCAATTTAGGCAATATGCCCATTTTGTACTTATCGATTCCATTCGATGGTGCTCCTATCAAATATTGTTCAAATTAGGCAATATGCCTCTCCTGTCAGGTCGTGTAAACATATGCACCGGCGATCTTGACATCTTACCAAATCATAATGACGTAGCTCTTATGATTTTGTTTCCTCTTCTGTCGGTCGTGAAGACATATGCACCGGCGATCTTGACATCTTATCAAATCATAACGACGTAGCTCTTATGATTTCGGTTTCAGATTACGAAGACGTATGCACTGGGGATCTTGACCTTTAGTCGGCTCATAATGACATAGCTCTTATGATTTTCGGCTCCTTTATCAAATCATGAAGACATAAGCACCCATGATTTTGATCCAAACCAAATCATAACGACGTAGCTCTTATGATTTTGGTTCCCCTTTATCGAATCGTGAAGACATATGCACCGGCGATTTCGACATTTAATCAACTCACAACGACGTAGCTCTTGTGAACTTGATTTCATTTCTTTCGACTCACAACGACGTAGCTCTTGTGATCTCAAACGACACACATATCTTGCGCTGTCTTGCATTAGGGAGAAGTCTCGATAACGAGATAGGCCAAATACCTTAAAATCCTTGCATCCGCAAAAAGAAGCTTGGAAATTAAGAGAACCATTAGCTTACGAGAAATTTGGTAAAACAGGTATTCTTGTATGCGATCCATGTGCGAGTTTCTCTAACATGAAAAAGGGAAATTATGACACATGTTATTTACGGTCTTGCATATCATGCATCACTTCATTACATAAAAAATGGGATTAAAACTCCCGCCAAAAAGTTCATCCATAATTTGCACTGTCAAAATTTAGGATTCAATTTTGTCTTTGAGCGGAACCTCTACGAGCTTCCACTCAAAGAGGGGCAGCTGTTGACGCCTAAATTTTGACTAATCTATTTTTTGCATAAAAATTAGAACTAATTTTAGTTCTAAATAAAAATCATCTCACATATTTATTTTTAGCGTACATTGCATTGGCATATAATTGGGCAAAGCGTAACACTTAATTTAGCATGCGTCTAGACTAGGCACGGGATGGAAAAATACACCGAGAAGATTTGAAACTTCAGGGACTGTATTGCAAATACTTAAAATTTCAGGGACTGCATTGCAAATACTTAAAATTTCAGGGACTGCATTGCAAATACTTGGAACTTCGTGGACTGTATTGCAAATACCAAAAGAAGATGAAGAAGGGAAGATGAAGAAGGGAAGATGATGAAGGGAAGGTGATGAAGGGAAGATGAAAATGGAAGGTGAAGAAATGAAGATGAAGAAGGGAAGATGAAAATGGAAGGTGAAGAAATGAAGATGAAGAAGGGAAGATGAAAATGGAAAGTGAAGAAATGAAGATGAAGAATGAAGGGTGGAGAAATTTGGCTATAAAAGAGGGAGAGTTCTTGAGAATTGGGGGGGAGAATTTTTGTGATAGAGCATTTAGAGAGCTCTTGAGAGGAGTTTTAGAGAGAAAATTTGAAGAGGGGAAGTAGAAGAGAATTGAGAGAGTTTTGAGAGAGTTTTTGAGATGAATTTTTAGAGAGGAAAAAGAGAGTTCTTGAGAAAAATCAGAAGAATTCCAGAGTGAAGAAAAGAGTTTTAGTCAAGCATCATCTTCGACGAGTCCCGACACATATTTCGCCTCTCGCCACCCAACAACGCCATTGCTTGCCATTTTCGACGACAGCCGCGTTCTTCCAACTCCGAGATCTTGAAGGGAACTATAACGTGTATGTGAGTAAGATTTTGTGTAATAGAAGGTAATCATTTCCATCTCGATCTACAAAAATGTAATCGTTTGTTTGAACATTTGTTTGTTTATTTTAGATATGCCACGTGTTCCAAAATTTAGCATTATTACTTGTTAATTTATTTTTGTAAATACTCGTGATTAGCTACGTTTTCTTTCTTTCTAAATCATCCATGGTGTATATCGCACAAAGTTCAATATTTTGCATTCTCATAAAAAGAAGATAAAAAACCAAAAAATTGCATCTTTGAATTTCAAGTAAAATCCATCAAAATTGCAAAATCAAATATTTTTCATGAAAATGGTACCGAAAGGGCGTTAGAGAAATCTGACGTAACCAAATCCCCGAATTTAAAATCTCCGGTTCGCGGAAATAAGATAGTTTTCTCCCGCTATTTTATTTAGGTTTCTAATCAACCTACCGAAAATGATTAGTGGCGACTCCAAATTTAAAACACGTTGCATGTTAATTATTTGAACCTTAAGTTGTGATTTGGTATGGACTTGGGAGAGTCCGAGTTAGGTTAGTTAATTAATTAACCTAATAATCCATTAGCCCGAAAATTAACTCGTTTATTTTTTGAAGGTCGCGACACTCGGTAACTGGCAACAGCCTCGCGGACCATTTAGTACTATGGTGTGGGATTAATCGTCATGGACACACAATTGAAGGAATAGGAGGTAAAGAAGGCGAAGGAAATCTTATGCTTTCCAGGAATCCTTCTGCGTCTGCATTGCGTCTGCCTTCAGACTACAATGCCAAGAGCAACTTCAGTTGAAATGCTCCTGGGTCAGCACCTGGTTTCTCAAAGATCATCACATCAGGGACCTCTGTGATGGTGGTCATGAAATGCAGTCAATCGATCAGTTGTCCATATCCATCACAAGATGCATAGGAGCTCTACTCAAATTCACTCTGAATGTAAATAGCACGAAGTTGAATGTGTCATGCTTGAAAATGCAACTCCGTGATTTCTATTGAATGACTGCGTTCCCAACTTTACCTGTCAATCTAATCTTGGGCGTGTGGCTTTGTTTACCATATTTGATAAAACCTAATAAGGATGTGTGGATGCTTAGCTGAGCTAGTCATAGTTTACTCACGCAGTTATTTTCCTTTTTTTTTTGTCTTTTTTTGTTGGTTTTTTTTTTGGGGGGGGGGGAGATCTGAACTTGGTCGAACTTAGACAGAAAAAAAAAATTGTATCGAACTTCACAAATTAGCAGAGGTGTGAATTTTGGAACTGCACGACTTGCATGTTTAGGCAATTATCCTGTTCTATAAGGTGAAACAAAGAGTGCCTTGGGAGACCACCACTCAATCTGTGACCTTACCTTCTACTGTAGGCACATTGTAACAAGACTTCTTGGCACAAGTACTTGAACTGTGTCCAGGCAGGGAGTCATGCAGATTAACAGTTACATAAGGCCATCTTGGAAACAGATGATGACCTTGTCTTGCATCACTTCCATAGGCAACCTTAGATAGATCTAACTTTAGAGGTAAAAATTTATATATCATCTTGGCTTTTGACACGGAACACTGATCAGCCTTTGGAACGAGAGTTCAAAGCTTTTACCTTCTTTTTTCTCATATACAGGAATTAACATCAGTGTGGCAGTACTTTAAAGTAATTTTCCTCCGATGGTCCATCAATGGAATAATTGCAAACTCTACTTAAATATCAAAATTTTAAGTGTGGCAGTACTTTAAAGTATTCAATTTAGACAACTGAGACAACTGAATAGATATTCATAAGGTAATTTTCCTTGCAATATATTTTCGATTCAAGACTCCGTGCTCACCTTGTGAACTAACCAACAGTTTAGTTCTCTTAGATAGCAATTAAACCTCACAGATACTAGAAGTAATTTGTTACCCTTTTGGCAGGAAAAATACCAAATTCGAGGTTCCTTGAAGTTGACATAGCAAAACCTGAAAGATAAAGTTGTGGAAAATGTCTACACGCAAGTGAAGAACGATTCTCCCGAACAATGTTCATCGGAAGATGTCAATTCTCCTTCCAAAGTTTTGCTGGCTTGCTCTGAATGAATTCCGTCGAATGCTTAACGTAACGAATTTTCCCTTGGTGAATCTAGTTATTGTCTATCTATCTTGAAGTGAAATTACACATAATTAGTAAGGTAATTAGTAAGGGGTGGAGCCACATGAAAGGGGAAATTTATGATCACCCCGTTTTATTGGATCGACCATGCATATAATTTACAGGCAAAGAATTTCTTTACAAGAACGTCCAAATAGAGTGGAAAATGGTAAATCTGTAGTCATTTAAAGCGCTTAGCGGAATACCAAACGGCATCTACAGAACTTCATCTCTTCGTGAAGTTGACACGTGCTCGAATACGCTTCCGGAAAGTCTTCAAAGACTTGCAGTTGTCAAAATTGAACATGAAGACGACTTCCAGACCTCTCCAATCTGATTAAATTTAAGAGGGTTGAGTGTGGGCCTTTGTAGAAAATTCGATGAGCAAACTGGAGTCCCTGGAATTTGTTCTCTTAAATTCCAATTACCTTATCAACAGAGATGGGTCTCCCTTCTCGACTCAAGACACTCTGAATTGCGTTTCAAGAATCTGCATTACCTCCTAAGGCTTGTCTCAAGTTCATTATCCTTGAGTCTCCAGGACTGCATGTCGATCCATGCGATAGATCTATCGAAGTTGAAGAAACTACCGAAACGTTGCAATTACAGAGACTCGAGTTCAGCAAACAATCATAACGAAAATGAGAGTAAATGTGAGAAATAGAAATCGACACACATGGTTAATCCTGGTTAGCCTTTAAACTAAGGCTACATCCAGGACAGATGCTGTTATTATTAACATCTCACTTCTATGTTATGTTGCTCAATTATAAGTAAAAAATATAGTATATAGTAGTAACTATTCATAGGCCAAACTCGAACTATCAATAAAATACGGGCTATAACTATAAAAACCCTCTAGTGTTTTGGAGCTGGTGCCCGAGATGTGCCAATCGGGGCAGCCCACCAGGAAGTGGGACCAGTGCTTTTGTATCGACGTGGAATATGAACCAAACCCCAACAGTTTGGGCAAGTCTTCATATTTTGTGGTTTGGTTTACCTTGGATATCTAGAGACATTACCTGGTTTGAGTAAATTAAAGAGACTGAGGGGAATTCGTATAAGAAAAATGTGAGTGTCTGGCTGAGATTCAAGGCGGACTAGTGGAATACCGGCGTCTCTAGAAGTATTGACCGTAGATGAGAGTAATTTAAATGTGGAGGCGATTCCTGGCTATGCTAAAACAGTGAATTTCTGATCGTTGGTTGTCCTCCGAAGCTTCTTCATCCACCAGCGCAACGGTTCCCTTGTTTTACAACTCTCAACCAATTGTTGTAAGATTCCCCCCAAGGAGAAGAGAAAGAAAACAGAAATATATCAATGCAGAGTCATTTCTTCAAAGTTACTGCCCTCGGGTTGATTATGCTGCAATGGTCTGGTATGAACATCATGAATACTACGATGTACACAGACATTTGAACAAGTGCTTGATTGTTTACAGCATAGTGAAGTCATTTCTCCAGTCTAAAACATGGGTATCAGCTTCAATTAAATATTTGAAGTAGCAATCTCAAAGATGTATGCTTATCACCGACAAATTGACAAAAGAAAGCACTTGAAAGTTAAAATACTATTGATTCAGCTTGTCTTAAATTTCAAGTCGTTCAGCAATCCGAAACTGTCAGAAGGATTTATGTCTGCACTAACAGGATAGAAAAATGAAGCAATGACACTGTGGTCCTGTTTCTTAAGCAGTCGTACTATCAACACAAGTTAGCCAAATTTTCTAAGCAGCGCCACAAATTGCTTCATTTGAATCTCCGTTAAGGCCCTCCACCTGTAATTTCTTGCAGTTCTTCAGGGTAACATCTATCAGTTTCTTCGAGCTCGATAGATCTGACAACTTCGCTAAGGACATGCGAGTATTTTTCCAGAGATTCGGATAGTTTCCCCTGAACCTTAACTGGATTTTCAGTCATCTAGCCCAAACAACATTAGTTTCTTCAAGTTAGTCAGATCACATAATCTCTCCAGTCGGTTAAGGCCAGAGAGATTCAAAGTTCCTAAAATCTCCAAACAATCAAGGCTTTGAATCTATGTTACTGCAGAAGAGTTAATTCTAAATTTTGACAGTCTCTTCAATCGATAGGTCCATTGTTACACACATCGACAAGCAATGACACTCAAGGATGATAACCTTGAGGAAGGACTTGTGAGGCACTGCGAATTCGGGCACGAGAGCACAAGTATCCTGAGTCGAGAAAGCCGACCGATATCTATTGATAAGTGGTTGTCATCGAATAGTACAACCTCAAAGAGTCCAGCTTGATTAACCTCCCTCCTGATCAACCACGAGGCTTGATCTTCCACATGCTGGGAAGGATCCTCTAGAGTGGTCAAAGTAGCTGTTGTTAAGTTTGTCAGCTTGATTTAAATTATGTATGTCCACTAATGCGTCTAATTATTGGCAACTAGCTCAAAGACAGCCACGGATAAAAATATTGATGTGAAGTAATATGGAAATGATTTGATTCCACCTGATTCCCTGGTAGCTAATGGTATCTTTCTATTTTAGTGTTCACATGTAATTGAAATCCTCCCTCTGTCGTAATCTCAGCCGTAGCTTCTTGTTCAAGCAATTTGGTGGATTTATCATGCTAAACGTAGTAAGTCATGTGACAGACCATCTTGTTCTAGAGAATGTCAATCCTTTATTATCAAGAATATTTGTGGACGACTTATGAGACCGGTTCTGCAGATTGGTAACTTGTAACAACATTATGGACTATTTAGTCTACTATGGCATGGAATTAATGGTTGAGACATGGGGATCGTGCAAAATCGTCATGGATGAACGATTGAAGGACTATGGAAGCGAAGAAGTCAGAGAAATCTTGTGCTTTACAGGAATCCTTCCATTTCTGCTGTGATGCTAACTTCAGACTCCGATGAAGTTTGTTCACCAGATGCATTCCATCGATCAGTTGTCAATGTCCATCACAGGATGCGGAGGAGCTCCACTGAAATTCACTCAGAGTGTAAGTAGCACGAAGTTGAATGTATCATCATCCCTGCAAATAGCACGAAGTTGAATGTGTCATCGTTGTAAGTACGGCGTGATTTCTATTTAATCAATGCGCTTGCCAGTTTATCTGTCAATTTTATCTTGGGCATGTGGCTTTGTTTACCAGACTTGAGAAAACCTGATAAAGATGTGTGGATGCTGAGATGAGCTATTGGCAGCTGAATCATCAGCTATTTTCCTTTTTTTTTTCTTTTTTTCTTTTTTGGGGGTTGAACTCGTGTTGAACTTCACAAAATCTGCAGCTATGTGAATATTGGACTTGTGAGACTTGCACGGTTAGGAAAGTAACTGCATTTTAAGGTGAGACAAAGAGTGACTTGGGAGACTACTTCTCAATCTGTGACCTTACCTTCTACTTCAGGCACATAAGACTTCCTAGCACTCGTAAGTACTTCAATATGCAGATAAACTGTTAAATTAAGCATGGAAACAGATTATGACCATACAATTTGGATCAGCCTTGGAACGTGGGTTGTAAGCTAGCTATTATTTCTTTTTCTGATATGCAGGAATCAACATTAGTAGAAACCCGGCAATGGGTTGCTGGGCCAGTCCCCTTCCAGGTATAGTCACTGGTTGGCCCTCGGGCCAGACACTGAGCGAAGCCCGGTGGAGCCGGTGGATCCTAGACTATATAAAAAAAAAAAACATTAGTAGAAACCTGAAAAACTAGAATTCCTTCATCGTATCAGAGCACATATTGCCATTTATGACCATTCAAAGCGCATTGTGAAGAGATCAACTAAATCTTGACACGTATGATAAGGCAGAGTTCGTGCATTACTGTAAAAGCCAGGGTAAAACACCAAAGCGTTGGGAAAGATTCACATCTTCCTTTTACTTGGTGAGCTAGTTGTCAATTCTACACATTAACTGAGTTAGCCATAGCTTACCTGCACAGAAAGACCCCGCAATTTCTCCTCTTTGTCGCTTAGAGAAAGAGCTCAAACTGTCATATAAGAATTTTGTTGGGGTGCGGTTCTCCTTATCAATGTTGAAACCTGAAGCTCCATTGCTAGGACAACCAAAATGCGAATGAAAGAGCTTCTATCACCAATTAAGACCTACAGACTTTGAATATACCCTCCATTGTTTGAGGTGTAACAAAGTTAATTTCTACAAGGAAAGGATATCAGCTTCAAATTTAAAGAACAACCCAAAAAGTGCCAGGACATCACATGAACCACCGTGTAAATTGACGAAAAATTTTGACAAAAAAAAATTGACAAAAAACTAATGCACTTTTTTTTTGTCAGAACAAAATTAATGCATTTCAATGTAGTTTAACTAGCATCAATTTGACATGTATATCTAAATCAAATCGAACTCATGAGAGAGATAGAAAGAAACCATGGTCCGATTTCATGAGGTTTACCCCATCCATCTCAAGGTAGAAAGTGGATGCAAAAACGGCGAGTAGTTTAACTATAAAAGGGTACAAGAACATCATATGTCAAGTCAACTTGCCAAATCGACCCCCACAAAAAAAAAAACGTCAACGTGCCAAGTTGTGATTCTAATTTAATATAAAGAACACGATTCAGGAAAGAAATAGCCAATGGCTGCTGAAATAACTAGGGCGGTAAGCTATTTGTTCAAGTTTCAAAGCTTCCTTGACAATAGATCTGGTTGTAAATGCAGGACCTTTCAAGAACCGCAGGCACTGGAGTTCTCATCTTTTGAGTTGAGAAAGCTGACCAATATCCACTTGATAAGATGGTTTCAACAGCAGACAACAAGATCAAAGACTCCACTTTATTTAATCTGACAATGCACCGTGGCCTTGGATCTTCCAAAAGTTGACATTATCCACGGTTAAGCATCTGGTTGAATGGCCAAACACAAATCATTTAAACCTGTCAGGTTTGAGAAATCTGGTTTAAGAAATCTGAAAATACCGTCATCGATGTATCAATGTGTATACTGATGACACTTTGTGGAAGCCTTGGCACTTGGCATTTTTAAATCAATGTCACCTTCAAGATCCTCAAAGATGAATATATCCAAATATCATTTGAAATTTCCAGTTGCAATTTCTCACCATGGGCTATATCTATTTCTTCAAGCTTTTACAACATTTATGAGGTAGTAGGATTTTTCCAATGGAACAATTATTCATCCTTGCCATTTTCAAACTTTTCATGTTTCCCATTGAGTCAAGTAACTCTTTAATGCACGTCTAGGAGAAATCCAACCCAGGTAGTGATTGCATATTGCCAATTGAGTTCTGAAGCCTCTCTGTACATCGAGTATTCAAGGCTTGTAAGAGCTCCAATCGATGGGAAGTTGTGTAATTACGGTGCTTCTGAGAGACAGCCTAGAAACATCAAAAGGTCCATGAACTGGTTTTGGCAGGTGCCAAAAACACTACCTGAAACACCACTTTAAGCAGACGCAATTCTTCTCCTCTCCGACAAGCCCTTCAAGTGTTCCCTCGGAAAAGAATACTAGAGTAGTGATAAGCAAGTTCTATTGCTTGTCAATGAAAAGTACACACTTCTAGATGAAATGCAATGTTCATTTGTATGGCCCTACGAAAAGGAAAAAAAAAACAACACAATCAGGTTTGCATAAATAGCTCCCTTATGCCCAATTACATTACGTATCGTGCCCCAAATTGCACAATGAATCCCTCTGCCTTGCTCTAATGATTTCTCTGAGAAAAGGGTGAACCCTTTAACTGAAACTTCACATCAAGTTTAACATATTTAACGATTTCATCAATAGGCAATGACTTCCCTCACTAATCTCCAAGTTTCTGTTTCCGAGCAGATGAATGCACAGCTTACCAACCCAAGATTGCGAAAAGAAATTGGATGTCATCTTCATTTCCTTTGTACGGTCTTCATTTGTACAGCTTCCCAATTAGCCGCAGCTCCCTGCACAGACAGGTTTCTGTAAGTTTCGCAAATCTAAATCCCTAAGCAGCACTAGAAACCAGCTGAAAGTCGGTCGTTTGAGATGTCTCTCTTAGCACTTCTTGTCAATCTTTAAACCTAAAAGAGTCCTCTAGTATAGCTTGAGGTGAATGGAAGGGGTTCTATTACTGATAATCACCTAGGCATTACCATTTCTAGAAGATGGTGATAATGAAGATCACACAATAGTCCATTTACACAATTTCTTACCCCAGTGATACTTATCATATGTCCCACGCACCAGTCTATAAGATAATATTATACCTCGGACAAGCAAAATAGCTCCTCTCTCCTGTCACTGATGGAAGTTCTGCTGTGCCAACTATTGATGCCTCCACCCAAGTGAAATTCGTCTTTCTTCATTTTATAACTTCTCCCTAACATTTGCAAATCCCAGTAAGAAGCACACCTTTCATGGGAAATAAACTGAACATAAGCATATCAATATAGAGGGTCTGTGTTCTTCACAGTTGCAACAACGAGGATTATGCTGTGAAGTTCCAGGATGAGAACCATAGATATAAGACCTTCCAACACACATTCCATCTAATTGTTTTGCAGCACAACGAAGTTATCTCCAATGCGAAGCAAGGTTATCAACTTCGAAATATGTGAAGCAGCAAAACAACAAGGATCTCTAACAATTTGTTACATATCAAATAAAAACGATGCAATCGACATGCATACCTCCAGCTGGGACACATAAAGCAAGGAGAAACCATACAAAGAAAATATAGCTTAAAGAGCCAAACCAAACTAGGAAAAGAGAACGGATATTTGTACATAATTAAGAACCCTCTGGTTGTACGGAAGTATTATAATATCAAGTCTTTCATCAGATTTTCAGTAATCAACTCGTGAAAAGGTAATTAAAAAGTGCATGTGGAACTTCTCTGTTCATACCCGTGAGAGAATTTGACTGCAGAATAGGCAAAACATTGGTTGTCAGATAAAATAAATTACCTCAATTTGTTTAAAGTTAGAAGACAAGAGAACAATTTGTGGTCGTGGATCAAGAAGCTTTCAAGAGCAATGTGCACTTATTCCTTATCTTCTCCCTCATATTCAGATTAAGATTACGTATCCTCCCTCAGCTTCAGGTTCGAGTCTTCTCTGTCACATTTGTCAGCCTTTCAAAACGAATTCGACTGAATTCTTTGAGCAAAGCAAAAAAATAGCCTTCATATTTAATTTCTTGCAACCATATATTTCAACCTTTCGCAGGCCCTCCAAGCTCGACAGAATAGGCAACTCCAGTAAAGATTCACAGGAAGAAATCGTCAATTTTTCGAATGATTGTGGTAGTTCGCCTTGAATCTCGACCAGATTAGCACAGTTTACTATGCAAACCTCTCGCAACCCTGTCAAGCTCGACAAATCAGGGAACTTTTGTAAAGATCTACAAGATTGAATCTTCAATTTTTCCAATGACTGTGGTAGTTCGCCTTGAATCTCGACCAGATCAGCACAGCCTACTGTGCAAACCTCTCGCAGCCCTGTCAAGCTCGACAAATCAGGGAACTTCTGTAAAGATCCACAATATTGAATCTCCAATTTTTCCAATGATTGTGGTAGTTTGCGTTGAATCTCAACCAGATCACCACATTTTTCTATGCAAACCTCTTGCAGCCCTGTCAAGCTCGCCAAATCAGGGAGCTTCTGTAAAGATCCACAAGATCGAATCTGCAATTTTTCCAATGATTGTGGTAGTTTGCGTTGAATCTCAACCAGATCACCACATTCATCTAGGGAAAACTCTCGCAGCCCTATCAAGCTCGACAAATCAGGGAACTTCTGTAAATATCCACAATATTGAATCTCCAATTTTTCCAATGATTGTGGTAGTTTGCGTTGAATCTCAACCAGATCACCACATTTTTCTATGCAAACCTCTCGCAGCCCTGTCAAGCTCACCAAATCAGGGAGCTTCTGTAAAGATCCACAAGATCGAATCTGCAATTTTTCCAATGATTGTGGTAGTTTGCGTTGAATCTCAACCAGATCACCACATTCATCTAGGGAAAACTCTCGCAGCCCTATCAAGCTCGACAAATCAGGGAACTTCTGTAAAGATCCACAAGGATTAATCTTCAACTTTTCCAACGATTGTGGTAGTTCTCCTTGAATTTCAATCAGATCACCACATCTACATATGGAAACCTCTTGGAGCCCCATCGAGATCGACATACTGGGCAACTTCTGTAAAGATTCGCAGGAAAAAATACACAATTTTTCCAAAGACTCTGGTACTTCGCCATGAATCTGAACCATGTCATTGCAGTGATGTATGGAAAGCTCTCGCAGCCCCATCGAGCTCAACATATTAGGAAACTCCTGTAAAGATTTGCAGGAAGAAATATGCAATTCTTCCAAAGACTCTGGTAGTTCGCCTTGAATCTGAACCAGAGATTGACAGTAATATATGCAAACCTTTCGGAGCCCCATTGAGCTCGATAGATCAGGCAATTTCTGTAAAGATCCACAGCCAGAAATCTTCAATATTTCCAAAGATTGTGGTAGTTTGTCTTGAATCTCAATCAGATCACCACATTCATTTATTGAAACCTCTTGCAGTTTTATTAAGCTCGACATATTGAACAACTTCTGTAAAGATCCACAGGAACGAATCTTCAAAATTTTCAAAGATTGTGGTAATTCGCCTCCAATCTCAATCAGATTACCACATCCATCTATTGAAACCTCTTCCAATCTCATCAAGCTTGACATATTAGGCAACTTCCGTAAAGATGTCCATGAAGAAATATTCAATTTTTCCAAAGACCCCGGTAGTTTGCCTGGAATCTCACCCAGATCATCACAGTGACCTATGGAAACCTCTCGCAGCCTCGTCGAGCTCGACAGATCGGGGAGCTCCCGTAAAGATTTACAGTCATAAATCTTCAATTTTTCCAGAGACTCCGGTAGTTTGCCTCGAATCTCGGCTAGATCGCCACATCTTCTTACCTGAAGACTTGTTATTTCGCTCGAATTTGTCAGATCACTTAGATCAGGCAGGAACCGCAGCTGTTGAAATCCTTCAATATGCAACACTCCTGGATACTTCCGAGCAATTGCAAGAATTGCATCAACATTTAATTTTTCGCATTCGTATATACAAATCACATCCTTACCCACGAAGTTGAACAGATCGGGCAACTTCACTAACGAAGGACAGGTATGAATTCTAAGTGTATCCAAAGACAGCGGTAGTTCGCCTTCAATCTCAACCAGATTACCACACTCTCTTACGTCAAGACTCCTCAGTTTGTTTGAATTGTGTAGATCAGGTAGTACCTTCAACTGTTCAAGGCCATCAAGCGACAATTCTCGTAGGTTCTCCAAACCACCAAGGCCTTGAATCTCCGCAATTCCAGAGTAGAAAATCTCGAGAGATGATAGTTTCTTCAAACCCGATAGATTCATCGAGCGAAGTGACTCGCATTGCTCCAAACGTAAGGAGGATAAACTTGAGGGAAGCCTCGGGACGCGACCGAGATTAGGGCATGAGAGGTGAAGGGACTCGAGATGGGGAAGGAGGCTAAGGTCTGCTGACACGGTGGGCACGTAATGAGAGTCCAAGCGCAGGGTCTCCAGTTTGGTCAAGTCCACAATCCACCGTGGTATCCAATCTTCCCCAAGCCCATTAGATTTCCCACCATCACCAGGTCGGGCGAATGTCAGATCCAATTCCTTTAAATCAGTGAGGTTCGAGATATTTGGAAACGTCTCCATGCACAATTCATGCAAATGAAGAATAGTAAGACTTTCAGGAAGCTGCGGTAGTTTGTATATATCCGCCCTCTTCAATTTCAAGATGCTCAGGGATTTATTCTCGTTGATGCCACGACCTATGTTTCCATGTAAACGCTTGTCAGTTCCTCCGTAGGCTTCTACTTGTTCGAGCTTCCCAATATTCCAAAATGCATCGGGTATTTTGCTTATGTCAGTGAACTGCATCTTCACCACTTTCAAATTCCTCAACTCTCCGATGGAACGGGGTAGTTCTTCGATCGCCGTGATGGATATATCCAACTCAATCGGCGACGTCAATTCTCCGATTGATTTCGGAAGCCTCGTCAACCAGTAGCACTGTTCCGGAGATAGGTATTCCAGGCGTGTAAGACCTCTACCCGGATCGTTTGGTAGTCTCTCAAGCCTCTTACATTTGGACAAATCCAGAACTTTCAATCTCTTTATCGCCTGTAAAAGAAAAATCATGCAAAGGCTACTTTTTAATCCAATAAAACGAAATAATAAGTGTCGTCTAGTATGTGA